>NW_007578109.1:534855-558302 GCF_000690725.1 Stegastes partitus | reverse complement strand
GAAACACACACACACACACACACACACACACACACACACACACACACACACACACACTCTCTGACCTGTGTGTGATATCTGCTGACTGATGTGGGTGTCGACACAGAGGTCCTGCAGCCGTCATCACTAACGCGGCTGTAAACACACACACACTGTGTGTTCCTGGGTAAATATGTCCATTGATTAATTGATTGATTATTATCATGTTGCTGTTGTCAGGTTGTCGTGGCGACGAGCTGCAGCTGTTGAGGCTGAGCAGCGCCGGTTGTGAAATGTTGTGAAAAGTCTGACTTTAAGGATTCAGGACAGATTTCAGCTCTGTGTGTGTGTGTCTGTCTGCGGCGCTGAGGGGGTTTCTCTGCTCACACTGTGTGTTTTTGTGTCATAGTATGTGTTTTGGAGCCACTCCACCACTTTTATTTTGTTGTCAGTTTTTCACCTTTGTGCATCTAAACTCTGCTAATCTATACAAGCCAAACTAAACCAGGATTAACTGAGTTTAAACTCAACAAAAGTTCATTTAAACTCAAATTTCTGCGTCTCGACATTCCAGACGTTGAACTAAACCAAACTAAATCACAACTAACTTTAACGCGTCGACTCATCGGACCTCAGCTGAACTCAACTAGAACTCATCTCAACCCAACAAATGTAAAACTAAAAGAGATTAAATGTGAATTAACTTAAGTTCAACTACAGTAAAATAAAACTCAACGTTGTGGCTCAACTCAATAAAAGTCCAACTAAACCAGATTAAATTCAAATTAACACATCCTAACTAAAGTCTATCAGAACTGGACTCTCAGTGTCATAAAAGTCCAGAAAGACTGAATCAGAATTAACTGAACTTAAACTACACCTAATCTGGGGTTTTATTGTTTTCATTGTGAGACTTTTTCGTGCCAGATTTTGCCATTTTGGGTCCATTTGTCGTCTTTTTCTTGACATTTTGTGTGTTTTTGTCATTTGTTTTGGTCGTCATTCAGAAGATTTTTGTTTTCTACGTTGACAATTTGTGTGTTTTTGTCGGTATTTTCTGCCGGTTTGTTGTGAACAGTTTGGTTTGTGTGAAACTTTGTGATCTTTTCATCTTAAAAAACACAAACTCTCAGTTTATGATTAAATCTAAAACTTTATTCAGGACAAACTCCAACGATCTCGATGTGTGCGTCTGTCTGAGGTTGTTCCTCTTTGTGGTCAGTTTGTGGTCACACTGTGTTGTGATGTCCTGTTTGTTGGTTGGTTTGTGAGTTTCTGACGTTATTTTGATCTAACTGTTGTGTTTTATCATGTTCTATCTGCTTGTGCTCATTTAGGCGTCTTCATGCTGATTTATTTCTTTATGTGGTCACTTTTTTGTTGTCATTTTGAACTAAATTGTAGTAATTTTACGTTTTTTTTAATGACTTTGAACTAAATTGTTGTCGTTTTGTGTGTTTTTTGGTAAATTAAACTACATTGTTGTCGTTTTGTGTGTTTTCGCGGTGACTTTGCGCCAGCCGGTTTGTCGTTTTGTGTCTGTTTGTGTAGATCAGTATCTTCTGGTGCGTGTGCGTGCTGACACACACTCACGCAGAGTCATGTTGCAGACACACACACACATGCGGAGAGTGCAGCAGCGCGGTGTGTTAAAGTGTGTTAACCACATTAAAGGAGCTGTATAATGCGCAGCAGCAGGAAACCCAAGCTGCTCTCAAAGTCACATTATAAATTTTTGATCAAATTGAGGATATTTTCCAAACGGCTGAAACCCGACGCCATATTTTCAGCCTCTGGTTTCCTTTTTCTTTTCTTGAAGGAGCCGCGGCCGGCGTTAATGCGGCCTCTCTCCGGTTTCTGTTTGTCGCTTCCCAGCGTTCGTGTCTAAAAACTGGTGATGAGATTTGCATCGAGCGCAGAGGCACTAAAACCATCAAACCCACCGCCGTTTGGCCGAGCAGAGAGCAGTGAAACCAAAGCTTCCAGATCTGTAATCGCCTTACGCTGCCTCTGATGGATAAATAGACTGAACACACACTCGGAGATGGACACATTAACTCACACCTCAGTCTCTCACGTTACGTCTCGCTTTACAGCCTTCTCTTCCTCTCGTCTCCTCCTCCTCGTGCACAACTTACTTTCGCGTCTTTAAGTGTTTGTTGTGCCTCGTCGTCGTGGCGACTCGCGGTGAGGTCAGCGGTAAAACAAACTACGGTTCCTGTTAACATTCGTTAGCGTCCAGGAAACCGGACGAGCAGAGGTCAGAGGTCAGAGGTGGAGATACGAAGAAGGTCGGTCCAGCTTCAGACTGAGGAGATGGACTCAGACGGATCATCTGAGGCCTTCAGGTTGACTGTCTGCTTCAGACCAGCAACGGGCGACAATCACAATAAATCTGATCATGAGTCCTGTCTCCTGGTCGCTCAGTTTGTTATGGGGTTGTTTTGTGGTTATGTAGTTCCTTTTTGTGGTTATTTAGTTTGTTTTTGTGGTTGTTTAGTTTTGCTCTGTGTATATTCTGTCTGTCCTTAATCTTTTCTTGTATTTTCTTACATTTTTTCATGGGTCTCTGTGGCCACTGTTTGTTTTTTTTTTGGATGATATTGTGTAATTTTATGATAATTTTTTTGTATTTTTCTGTGTTTTATGGTCAGTATATGATATTTTTGTGTTTTTTGTGGTCATTTTGTGTCTTATTGGGTCATTTTGCACCTTTTCATGTGCTTTGTGTTCACTTTGTCTCTCCAGTTGTGATTTTGACTTCACATGTGAATTTGTGCCGTTTTGTGTCTTTTTGGCCACTTAAAGTTTTCATGTGGCCGTTTTGTGTCTCTTTGTGTGTCCCTGGGTTCATTTTGTGTCACTTTATTGTCATTCTGTCTTTCTCTGCGCTTCTGAGGTCATTTCTTGTGCTTTAACGTTTTTTGTGGCCATCTTGTGTCTGTATGATTGTTTTGTCGTCTTGTGGTGACTGTGCATCTCTTTGCGTGTTTTTGTTGTCGTCTTATTGTCATTTTTTTGTCTTTTTGTGTTTCTCTGGTCATTTTGTGTCCTCTCCGTCCATCTGTCTCCTCTGTCGTGTCTGTCTCTGCTCTGTTATCCATGTAATCGTCTTTTCCTGTCAGGTCTGTTCGTATTCTAACTTCCTTCCGTCCCTCCTGCTCTCCGTCTCTCGGTCCTTCTGTCCTATCACTTTCTTCTTCTCCTCTGTTTCCTCCCTCCCTCCCTCCCTCCCTCCCTCGCTGCCTCCCCTCGGTGCCGCTGTGTTTATGTTTCACTTCATATCGAGTTGTTCCTCTGCTGGTATCAATATTGTTCGCTGCCTGCGAATCAATAAGCAGGAATAAAAACTTTACCGAGCCAATCAATTACGCCCACTTCATTTTCATAACTCGACTCCATCGTCCTCGTCGCCGCGACAACAGCCTGATGAACTCTCGTGGGACGGAGCGCCCTCCCCCTCCTCCCCCCTCCTCCCCCAGTTCTCTGCATTAAGTCCAGAATTGTTAACGAGGTATCAGATTCTGCGATGATGGACGCCACAACGAGACACTTGGAGAAAAATCTGAGGCCGGATCGGTTTACGTCTAAAACGACGGGATGAGATCAATAACAATATTTTCTGTGGAAAACAGCAGCTCCCCCCCCCCACACCACTTTAAAAGCCCCTCCACATTCATTTTTAATGGAGGCAGAGGAGGGAGGGGGGCTGGCGGTTAGCGGCGGCGGCGGATGGCTAATACTTGGACAGCTGTGCCGAGCGCCGCGACGAAGATGCCGTTTGGGAGGACGAGGAGGAGGAGAAGGAGGAGGAGGAGGAAGGTCAGTGTCAGCAGCTAATTGGTTCCTTGGCTGTGACACTCGATCCGGCTGATCCAATCAGAGGAGACAGGATGGAGACACGGCGGTGAACACTCAGCGCTGGATGAAGGAACAGGAACACGTCGTAATACGATCAAAGCCGAACGGCAGCCGCAGAAAAACCCACAGAGTTCAATGAACCGACTCGTAACCTCCGGATCACATGATGAGCAGCAGCGTGACGTCAGAAGGACTCATCGGGTTCCAACGGATCAGGATGGAACCTCTAACATCTGGATTTACCATGAACCTCTGCTAATACCAGGTAGCGTCTCGCTGACGACGACGTCAGTCAGACTCACCACGATGGAACCGTTAAACTACACGATAACGCGACTCTCTTCACTCTGAATCTCTTCCAATACCACCAGCTACAGCATACCCCATTCATTGCTCATCTTAGTATCACATGCTCAGCAGCAGCGTGACGTCATCAGGATCCAACAGACCACGATAGAACCTTTAATCATCCAAACACTTAAAAACAGCTGACTGGACGACTTCCTCTCGTCCCACGTGACATTTTCACCTTTTCATTAGTTGTTGTTATTTTAAACTGTGACTGACTGATAAAGTTGGAGTCTCAGTGTTACAGCATCCTGACGTCATGTGGAGTCACCATGGTGTCTCCATCACCAACATGTTGGCTCACACTTTATAACCACAGCTTCATTAACCATCACGATCACAATATCCACCCATCCTTCCATCCATCCATCCATCCATCCATCCAACCATCCATCCACTATCTCTACACCTTAATCCTCACTAGGGTCGTGGGGGGCTGGAGTCTATCCCAGCTGACTCAGGGTGAAGGCAGGTTCACCTGGACAGGTCACCAGTCTATCACAGGGCTACACTTAGAGACAGACAACCAAGCACACTCACATTCACACCTACGGACAATTTACAATCACCAATTAACCTCAGCATATTTCTGGACTGTGGGAGGAAGCCGGAGAACCTGGAGAGAACCCACGCTGCACGGGGAGAACATGGAGACTCCACACAGAAAGATCCCGGGTGTCCTCACCGGGACGCCAACTGGCGACCTTCTAGCTGTGAGGCGACGGTGCTGACCACCGATCCACCTGCAGGCCCGATCACAACATACATAATATTTTTAAATGTTCGTGTGTTTTGCTCTTTGTGGTCATGTGGTGACTCGTTCTTGTCCTTCTGCATCATTAGTGTCCTTTTCGTGTCTTTAGGGTAAGTATGCACCCATTCTTCTGGTTTTGTGGTAAATTTGTACCATTTTGTGGTCATTTTATATACTTTCACGTCTTTTTGGTTTTTCTGAGGTCATTTTCCATCATTCATGTCATTTTGTGATAATTTTGCAGCTTTTTGTTTCCATCTTGTGTGTTTTTGTGGTCATTTAGAGTCTTCATGTGGACAGTTTACTGCCCTGCTGCGACCGTTTTGTGATGTTTTTGTGTTGTGGTGGTCGTGAAGTGTTTTTTGTGGTCACTGGTCAAACCTACAAACTCAGTTTTACATCTTCAGAACAACAACTTGAGCACTTGGAGCTGCACAAATGTGCGAAATAAAAAGCACTGTTATTATTATCATCACTCAGAACATTTAAAACCCAACTAGGCTTTAATGAAAACAGTCACGTCTCCAGTCTTTATGAGCTTTTAGTGTCTTTTACATCATTAGAGGAAAAAAAACGAACAGAAACTCAGTGTTTAATAGAATATAAGATTGTTTTAATAAATAGCTGCACTAACACACGTCAGGTACTTTATTAAGGTACTTTATTTTATTTCCATCAAACAGCCAGACTTTACTTTTATGCATTTTTTTTTCTGTCTTTACAAAGTAAGTGCAGTTCAGACGTTATTGATCCGCGGCTCGTCTTGACTAGTTATTGATTAGCTGCACCTTCACCAGGAGCAGAATGACTTGTCTTTGTATTTTATTTACTATAAATATATTTGTAGAGATAATAAAAACAAGTTTTGAATAAATTCCTTTTTTTTTATAGTAAAAAAATGAGAACATGAGTCATTAAAGCAGAAACAGGAAACTCCAGCATGAAGAACTTCAGTCTGTAAACGTGTTCAAAGCAGAACTTCTCTCTGAACCGTCGGTGAAGATGTTTCCTGACAGTCGTGGTCATGTGACCACAGACCCTCAGAGACCCTCAGAGACCCTCAGAGACCCTTTAGAGACTCTTGACTCTGTCAGCGACTCGACCTCGAGCTCTAGTGCTGCTGAAGAGGGTCAAAGCTGCAGGTTTCAGGCCGTCAGCTGCAGCAGGAACCTTCGGGGTCAACGGGAGGATTAACCTCCGCCGCTGTGGTGACATCATCGTTTCCTGTTGGTCAGCTGACCTCACGCTTCACATCAAAAGACAAGTCGCACGAACGCTTACGAGTCTTAAAGTCAACAAAGGTTTGACCTGCAGCCGACCTCGAGACTAAAGCGTCCTTAACTTCAAAGGCGTTAAACGTCCAGGAGCTCCTGAACGCACCGTCAGGAGCGACAACGCGTCAAAACTGAAGCCTGGGATCAGTTCAGCCTCATAGTTTACAACTAAAGTCGACTAAAACTGGAAACACTTTGAGCTCAGCTCAAATAAACTCAACTACAGTCAGTTACAACTTAACTCTGTCAAACTAAGCCAGAACTAACTATAACTAACTTTATTTAAACTCATCGTAACTCACCCGATGTCTAAATTCAACTCAGTGCATCTTAATTGAATAAATGTTCACCTAAACTTAAACTTAACATATCTGGACTAAAACAGACAACACTAGAATACATTTGGCTTAAATCCAACTAAAGTGAGTTTAATGTCACCTCTGTGCCTCTAAACTCCACAGATATCTACATAAACAAACTAAACTAGAATTAGCTGAGTTTAAACTCAACAAAACTCAACTTTGTGCATCTTAACCCAACAAATGTAAACTTAAAGGAGAGTAAATGAGAATTAACTTTTACTTAACTCACCTAAAGTAAATTATAGCTCAACTCAGTTCAACTAAACCAGAGTTTAAACACAACCTATTTAAAGGCAGTTAAACTAAATTAAAACTCAGCTCTGTGCATCTAAACAGCACAACGGAAAATTAAAAGAGACTAAATTACAATTAACTTCATTTTCAACATAACTTAAAGCAAATGTTCAACCAAACCAGAATTAACTGAGCCTAAACTCAACATAAGCTGAAGGCTGTGTATCTCAACAGATGTCCAACTGAAACAGATTAAACCAGAATTAACTGAGCCTAAACTCAACATAACTCCATCAAATCCCATCGATCTCAGTTCTGTGCAGCTGAACTAAACCTGAACTCGACCAGACACCCTAACCTGATGACGGGTTAAAGCGGCTCATCTCTGACTAAACCTAGCGAGTCGTGATTCGTGGCTTCCTGCTGCAGCGCCGCTGTCGGTAATTAGAGCGAGTTTAACACGTCTTTGTCTCACTGCAAATTACTGTTCGCAGCGACATTAATTTACCGTGAGAGTGTTGCAGCTCTGCGTGGAGCCTCCTGAGTTACATCCAACAGGAACCACGTCTCTGCTTCGCTGTCCGTCTGCATCTCCTGTTGGTGGCTGCAGTGTTTTGGGCTCTCAGGGCCTCCGTACTTCACCGCCGTCAGGTCCTGGTTACAGACGACAGGTTGAATTAGTTGAAGGTTTAGTCACATTTAAACTCTGCACACAGTCATTATTATTATTATTATTATAAATACAACTGATTTAAATCCTAAAATAAACATACTCAAAAATAATGACCATATATAGATCGATATATATATATACATCTCAATATATATCGATTAATATAATAGAACAATACACCAGATCAATAGATATCGATTAATATAATAGATCAATATATATAAAACCCTCTGACTACTATAATCAATAACTGAAAGACATCAGATCTCATGTTCAAACCTCAGCTTCATTTTCTCTTTTGTTTGCTTTCTTCCTCCTCCTCCTACTCCTCCTTCCTTCCTTCCTCCTTTGTCCTCCTCCTTTTCCTTCTTCCTCCCCCTCCCTTCCTCCTCTTTCTCCTTTCTTTCCTTCTTTGTCCTCCTCCTCCTCTCCCTCGTCTTTCTCTTCCCTCCTTTGTCCTCCTCTTTCTCCTCCCTCCTCCTACTCTTCTTCCCTCCTCCTCCTCCTCCCTCCTTCCTCTTTCTCCCTCCTCCCTACTCCTCTTCTTCCTCCTTCCTCCCTACTCTTCCTCCTCCTCCTCCTCCTCCCTTCCTTCCCTCCTTCCTCCCCCTCTTCCTCCTCCTCCTCTTCCTCCTTCTCCTTCTTCCTCCTCCTCCTCCTCCTCCTTCCTCCCTCCCTGTCAGTTTTTTTCTCTCTCTCTAATATTTGATGTGTTTCTCCTCCATAAAGTGTCTCATTAAAATTAATCACAGTCTGTATTATTTCACTACCTGTGGTGAAAAGTGACAGATTTGCCGATTGCTGCCGTTCGCTGAAGGAGTGTGTGTGTGTGTGTGTGTGTGTGTGTGAAGGGGGGAGGAGGGTGAAGTCAAAATGGCGTCACCCTCGGTGTCAAAATGTTCTTTTTTTTTCTTCCATTTTTCACTGGATGAGAAAAGACGCTGATAACGTCGAGGATTTTCTGAACGGCGTCACTCAGCCGAAGGAAAAAAATCTGTTTAATTTAATCTGTAATTTATTTTTAATAGAAAGAGAAACTGTGACAGTTTGAATGTTTGATTTGTGATCTGAAGCTAAATTGGTTCACTGTGTCACTTACAAGTTTAACCAAACTATTCCAGCTGCTGTTAATGTGATCCGGTTGTATTTTAGTTCTCCACGCTCGCCTCATGTTAAACAGCTCAAAGCTGAGCGGCGCTGAAGGAAGCCGACAGGTGGGGCAGGATCAGCGCCCTGGGTCTGCTCAGGTCAGCAACAGGATGCTACGACTCTCCACAGACACACTATCTAAAATAAATCGTCTTTAATCACAGCAAGAGAGCGCAGAAACAGAAGGAATCTGCAGGCTTCAAACTGTCCTACGGTCCTCGAACGCATCGTCTCATAATAGAATATCATCTGTTGTGACAGAAATCTCCTGATTTGTTGAGACAAACTCCTTCAAGAACTTTTTAAATTACTGTGATGCTGAAGGACAGAAATAACCTTTACTGAGAGTCTGAGTTTAGTTTGTGGTCAGTTGAACTTCTCAGTGGCTGTTTCAGGCTCATCCAAGCTTCATCTCGCTCGCTTTATGTCCTTTATAATCCTTTATAATCTCTTTATGGCTGTTTTGTCTCGTTTTCTTCAGTTTCTTTGAGACTTTTATTAGTGTGATACGTCTGTTTAATCATTTCTGTCACCTTGTGGTCACTTCAGGTCTTGTTCGGGTTGTTTTCCGTCTCTATTAGGTCACCAGATATGTTTCTTTTCTGCTGTTTTGTCTTTACAGATTAAAAATTTACGATTTCAAGGCCTTCATTGGTCACAAAGTACGTAAGGTGCAACATTGCATATAAATGTTCTTGACACTGTTATTTTTATTCTGTTTATATTGAGCTCTTTTTACCTTGCACTACTTATACATATATATTTATATAGTTATAGTTTACAGTACTTATTGACAAGTTACTGCCTCACAAGTTCCAGTTCTGTGTACTCCGGTAGCCGAGCAACGACACTTCATTGCCAGATTCATGATTGTGTTTTAGTGCAATGACAAGAAAGAGTCTAACATGCACAGTATCCAGTGCAGCGAGCTGCATTCAGCAGCTGCTCCAGACTGAAACAATAAAAATAACCAGAAGAATAAAACACACAAGAAATAAAAACAAACCCAAAACTCATCTCTGCGCTCACTTCATGCCTCCATGTTGTTCTTTTAGTTCCTTTTAGTTAGTTTATTGTAGTACTGGTGCCGTGTGTTGGTGTTTCTGTCTGTCAAAAGTCTGGAGCGTCACAGGAGCCGGGTTTGGACCTGAACCTTCAGACAGGACCTCGGTGCGGTTCCCTTCTTGGACTGATTACATTTTGGGGTCAATACCTGCATCGGTGACACAGAGGTCAAAGGTCGCAGCTCTGTGTGACTGAAAATGCTCCAAACACACATGTTCAGTGACTTAGGAAGACAATGGAGGCCTATGAACTGGTGATGTAACATGTGACCTTGAGACAAAGGTCAAGGTCACACTGAAGGTCAGCATCATAAACTTTAAATCCATCATAACCTGGTGTCAGATAAACACATCGTTTCTTATTACAGGAACCCATGTTTGGGGTGTGACCTTTGACCTTGGATGAATGGTCAAGGTCAAAGTCAAGGTCAGACATCTTCCCCTCCATTAAAACATCTGTGTGACTTGACAGATTGAGCTCTGGTTAAGTTATGGATCATTTTAAGGCCAAACCAAGACCAGTTCATTTTCCAGTAGGTTCACAGGAGAACAGAATCAGGCCAACATGTCCCTCTGGTTTTAAACCTGGTCCCTGAACGTCTCACTGAGGCAGCTTCACAACTCTGTGGTCACTGCATGTTTCTGTGCTTATTTTTATTCTCTGTCACTTCAGGTCTCTTTAGGGTCACTTTAAGAGTCTTTCTGGGGTTATTTTAAGTATATTTGTCCACTTTTAATCACTTTCTGCTCGCTTTATTTGTGTTTGTCGTTGCTTTGTGTCACTTTTAGTCGTTTTGGGGATATTTTCTGTATATCTGGTGACTTTGTTTGCGATCCTGGGTCTCTTTATGGTCACTTTAAGGTTTTTTTTTTGTCTCTTTACACGTCTGTTTGCTCACTTTGTGTTTATTTAAATCATGTCTTTCTATTTCTCTATTTGGTCACTTTTAATCAGTTTGTGGTCATTTCAAGTTTATTTTTGTGGCTTCATGTCTCTTTATAAGCTCTTTATTGTAATTATTTGGGTTATTTTATGTATATTTGGTCACTTTGAATCCCGTTGTGGTCTTTATTTTATCCTTTGTGTTTGCTGCTTTAGCTCGCTGTCTTCATGCATCTTTTTTCTCACTTTATGCTGTTACTGTACATGGCTTTGGTCCCTGAATGCCTCGTTATTGTCACTGATTAATGACCTAGCTCCTTCACTTCATCAACTTTTATTCACTGTGTGTCTCTTCTTGGGCACTTTAAGTCTTTTTGTGGTTACTTTACATTTATTTCGTCGTGTTTAGTCGCCTTTAAGAGATGTTTTTTTGTCTCTTTATTGTCACGTTCAGTGCTTTCAGTGCTTTCTGGGCCGTTTTCTGTCTCTTTACATTTGGTTTCGTTCATTTCATGTCTCTGGGCTTCATCTAGAGTCTCTTTGGGTCGTCCTGTGTCCTGGTTTGGTCCCGTCACACCTCCTCCTGTTTGTTTGTTTTGCATTTAGCTGTGTTTAGCTCAGACACACCAGACCTCCTCTGGTCGTGCCGTTCGTCTCGTTAGTTCAGACGTTCCAGGACTTTCAGGTCCTCCTCTAACGGCAGGACGTTCTGGAGGGAAGTCGGTCTGTGGAGGCGAAACGTTGACGTGACAGAAGAAGAAAAGACGGGAGACGAGTTTAACCTCGGCCGACCTGCAGCTCTGATTAAAGGCAGATTCCACCTTTCTTCCTGTTTCACCCCTAAACAGGAAGCAGCGGCTCAGCAGGGCGGCGTGTGTGTGTTTAGGAGTGTGTGTTCAGGAGTGTGTGTGCTGGTGTTGGTGTGTGTGTTTGTTTGTGTGTATTTGTGTTAGTGTGTGTGTGTGTGTGTCCTGCGGTGCGACTGACCCGCTGCTCGCCGCTCCTCTAATTAGCAGCTTTGTGCGTCTCTGCTGGTGCCGCCCTCTGATTGGCCGACGGGAGGAAGTTGTGGTGAAGCTGCAGCTTTGTTTGGAGGAAACGACTTTGTGTGTTTGTGTGTGTTTGTTGGTCCTTTATGGCCAGTAATGGCGTTGTTGGTCCGTCTGAGATCACACAACACAACCAGGTGTGTGTCACCTCATCGTCAGGACGACGACAACAACAACAACAACAACAACAACAACATGCTCACCTACATCCTGTTATGGTTGTTTAAAGGTTGTGTTTGGTCACCTCACATCTCTTCTTGGTCCTTCCATGTGTCTTAATGCTCACGTTCATTGTCTTTGTGGTGATTTTAGGTATCTATGTGGTTGTTTTCCGTCACTTTTAAATCGTCTTTATGGTCATTTTCAGTGCTTATTTCAGTTATTTAAGGTCAATATTTGGCTATTTCACATCAGGTTTTGGTTGTTTCACGTCTCTGCTGTTGCTTTACATCTGTATTTGGTCTTCTTGGTGATTTTATGACCCTTTTTGTACGTGTCATGTCCACTGTTGTCTCTGGTTACTTTAGGTCTGTATTACTTGCCTTTACTTTGTGGTTGTTTTATGTCGTTAACTGGTCTCTCTAAGTGTGTTTGTGGTTATTTTAGGTCCTGTTACGGTCATTTTAAGGACCTCTGTGGTTGTTTTAGGTCTCTATTTAACTATATTGCATCATTTATTGTCTGATTTTTGTATCTATGTGGTAGTTTTATGTCTCCTTATGGTCACTTTAATTATCACTTATTGGTTGTTTTAAATTGTCTTTCTGGTCATTTTCAGTGTTTTTTCACTTATTTCACTATTTGGCTATTTCACTTCACTTTTTGGAGATTTTATGACCCTTTCTGTACGTTTTACATGTTGTTGACTGGTCTCTTTAAGTGTGTTTGTGGTGATTTTACATCTTGTTACGGTCATTTTAAGGACCTCTGTGGATATTTCAGGTCTCTGATTATTTGATATCACTGTTTGGTTGCTTTGTGTGTCTTTGTGATTAGTTTAAAGGCTCCTTTTGATCAGTTATTTGTTGATCCTACATTCCTGTGTGGCTGTTTTGTGCCTCTGTTGGTTGTTGATGTCTTTAAATGCCTGTTTTACATCATGTCTTAGTTGTTGTGTGTCACTGTGATTGTTTTCTGTCTCTCTATGACCACTTTAATGCTATTTGTGGGTCTATTGTGTCTCCTTGGTCACTTTATAAGAGTTTTTTTGTTTTCTGTTTGTACATTTTGTCACTTTACAACACTTTATGTTCATTTTATGTGTCTGTGTGTGTTTTATGCCTATCTGGTCCCTCTGTATAACTTTTTTGTTCAAACTTTTTGGTCTATGTGGTGAATTAACATCACTTTTTAGTTGTTTTATGTCTGTATTTTCTTACGATACGTCACTTTAGGGGTATTTTATGTCAATTCTGTCACTTTTTCACTCCTTCACACACATGTGTCTTAGTTTATTCCTCTTCTGAGTCACCTGTACAGTTTGGGTTTTCTCATATTTCTATTGAGCCACTTTACATCAGTTTGGTTTAAAGTCTCTTTGTGGCTGTTTTACACCTCGTGGAGCCTTTTTATCTGACTTCAGTGATTTTAAATCCTGTTCAGTTCTCCTCACATGTTCCCACCTCGCCTCCGTCTCTCTGAATCCACGTAAACTTCCTCTTCCTGCCGGCTGCAGCCTCCCAGAGGTCTGTTCTGCTCTCCCACAGCTGACTGATCAGCTGAGAGTCCTGACTCGGCTCTAAAGCCTCCCGCGGCCTCATTATGTGCAGCTCCACCTGTAGCTCAGTGTGTCGGGCCGGGCGGGTGTTCGGGGGTTAAATCCACAACCCGCCGGGCGTCTTGTCGTCTTTTGTGGCGGCGGACAAAGCAGCGTCCTGCGGTCCAAAGAGACACAGCGGAGCGAGGCGGCGACCCCGAGGCCGAGCTGTCAGCGTTTGACGAGCTCCCCTTTCAGAGGAACAGAAAAACACTCGAGTGACATGAGTCCGAATACCAGGACCCTCATCTTCATCTTCATCTGGGAATCACAGCCAAGGAGGCTCTTCAGGAGCTTTGTTGGAGCCAAACAGAAAAAACTTCCCTCATTTCATGAAGCGCAGATAGTTTGGAGAGCGGACGTTTTTTTCTTCCTCTCTGGCCTTTAAACTGTGATGTAGTTAAAATAATGAAATACACAATGTTTGTAAAGTCTGAAGAAACTACAGACGTCATAAAGAAATTAAATGGATTCATGTTCATGTACTCTGCTTTTTGTTAAAAACATTTTTACCTAATTAACACTAGTTAACACCAAACGTTGACTTTGGAGCTGGAGACTTCTACAAAAAGAAATTAAAATTAAAAAATCTAAATATATAAAAATTTATATTTTAATTAACTTTAATTTCACACATTCTCTGAATTTTTATTATTCTTTAAATTAATTATATTTACCTAATCAACAGCAGCGTAAGTGTTTAGAAAAGCTGAGATTTCAGTGGGTTTTTGTGCACCTGTGTCATAGTTTTAATACTTCCACACTTTGTGAGTGTGTGAGTCGAAGCAGAAACGAGAAACCAGTCAGTCTGTGTAGAAGAAGTTAAGACTTAAGGCTCAGTTACTCCTCTGACTCCAGGACAAGAGAAACACTCATCCTCTGACTGAACAACACCATGCTGCTGCTGCTGCTGCTGCTGCTGCTGCTGCCGGGGAGGAGAGAAAAAAGAAGGAAAAGGAGGAAGAATAACAGGACAAGATAGAGGAAGGAAGGAGGGAGGGAAGGAAGGAAGGAAGGAAGGAAGGAGGGAGGGAAGGAAGGAAGGAAGGAAGGAAGGAAGGAGGGAAGGAAGGAACCCCTCTTCTCCTTTCATAAGTCCTTCTTTCCTTACCTCCTTACATCCTTTCTGTCATTCCTAACTTGTCTCCCCTTCTTCCTTAATTCCTTCCTTATTTCCTCTTTCCTCCTCCTCTTCATTTTGTCACATTTAATTTGATCTCCTTCTTTCCTTCCTTCCCGACGTTTTCATTTCCTCCCTTTCTTTCCTTCTTTCGTTCCTTCTCTTCCTCCTTACAGTTCTTTATCTTTCTTGTCTGCTTTAATCTGGTTTCCATCTCTTTCCTTCCTTACATTTTTTTTTACCTCCTTTCCTTGACTTTCTTTTCTCTCCTTCCTCCTGATTTCCACCTCCTTTCCTTCCCTCCTCGTCTCCTTACCGTTCCTCCTGGTCTCCTCCTCCAGTAGAAACCCTCCTCGGTGCTGGTTTGGACTCAGTCTGGGGTTTGTGTTGATGATTCTGCAGCAGTGAGTCCTGGTGGCGTTCAGCCGATGACCTCCACCAGCTCCTACCTGACCCGCTGAAGCTGCTGCACCACAGAAGAAGAAGAAGGAGCAGCTAAAGACACGTCCTGATCCGAGGCGAGGAGGTGAAGAAGAAGAGGAGCAGATTTGGCCGTCAGCCTCAGACTGTTTTCGGTTGTTTTTCTGCAGCAGGAAGTTAAATTTACTCGGAGAAGGTGTAAATAGACGTTTGGCTGAACCTCTCATGGTGATTCAGGCGCTGATCAGGTTTCTGACGCCTTCCAGCTCAAAATAAAACCAAACATTCAACAAGCTGGAGCTTCGAAAAGCTCTCGAAAAGCTCTGATTCATGATCTATCATCAACATCCCTCCATTAAACTAGTTAGCTAACAACTAGCAGAGCCAATAGCTGTTAGCTTAAAGTAACAAATAGCTAGCTAAAGTATTGTTAGCTAAAAGTAATAGCTGCATAGGATTAGCAGTTAGC
Organism: Stegastes partitus; assembly: GCF_000690725.1. Lineage (NCBI taxonomy): Eukaryota > Metazoa > Chordata > Actinopteri > Pomacentridae > Stegastes > Stegastes partitus. Next base: position 542,907 of record NW_007578109.1, on the reverse strand, counting down.
TAAAAGCAACAACTGTACAAGATTAAGTATTAGCTAAATGTGGTAAATAGTTGTTAAAAGTAACTGATTGTTAGCAAAAAGTAATAGCTGCATAGAATTAGCAGTTAGCTAAAAGTAATAGACAGTTAGCTAAAGTTACTGATTAGGTGTTAGCTAAAAGTAATAAAATTTAGCTGAAGTTATTGATTGTTAGTTAAACGTAATACCTGCCTAGGATTAGCAGTCAGCTAAAAGTAAATAGTTAAATAGCTAAAGTTATGGATTAGCTGTTAGCTAATAGTAATAGAAGGTTAGCTAAAGTTGTTAATTGTTTGCAAAAAGTAATACCTGCATAGGATTAGCAGCTAGCTAAAAGAAATAAAGAGTTAGCTAAAGTTATTGGTTGTTAGCTTAATGTAACAGTTGTCTGAATTGGATTAAGTCTGATAAATTACGTGTTAATAAATTGTAAAGTGATGGATTGAATGCTAAATAGAAAGCACTAGTTAGTCTACATAATGGATTGCATGGGTAGCTACGAAGCAGCTGCTGTAAAGTTAGCCTCTACATGTTAGCACACACCTGCTCAGGTGTTACAGTGACGGTAATGCTGATCGAATGTGGCCAAACAGCTCGATTGCAGTTTGCAGTTTTCTGTGTTTTCTTCTTGTAGCTTCAGTCTGGACTTCATGCTTTTATTTTGATGTTATGAACCCACTTCTCTTGCTCATAAATCTGTAATTTCACAAACATTTAGAGTCCATGCTGTGAATAAATGTGATTGTAATGTGGAGCTGATTACTCCTGTTATCTCAGAGCAGCAGAATGTGCTTATTGCAGGACACCTGTATTAATGAGTGTCTCTGTTCAGGATGAAGCCTCAGCAACACTCCCGGCTTGAACTCCCCGAGTCTCCAAACTGTTTGTTCTTTTCTTCTGTTTCCACTTCAGTCCAAACACATCTGCTCGTCTCCATTTAAATAATTATCTGCAGAGTGTAATCAGAGGCGACGCCGCAGACTAAACTCTGGAGGATTCTGTTGGATTCCCAGCAGGAAAACTCTGTGTGCAGGATTTATGAGCGACTCTGACCTGAAGCTCGGAGCCGACGCACCAACACACACCTCGGCCGGCTGAAAGTGAATCCTGCAGCTCGTCTTTCTCCAGGCGCAACACGTCAATCAGCACGCTGCAATTAGCCAGAGCCACACACACACACACACACACACACACACACACACACACACACACACAGTTAAAGGAGAGATCTCATTGGACGTCCTGACAGGAAACACACCTGAACTAAGTCACACTCTGATTTTCTTGTTACGACCTGCTGCCACAAAACAATCCGCCGCTGAAAGTAGTCCCCAGACACATGAAGCAGGAGTCAGGTTTAATAGTCAGAACTGAAAACAGGCTGGATCTACTGAGCTGCTGGTTCTAGTTACATGAAGGAGAAGCTAACAGCTGATAGCAGCTCTGCTAGCTGCAGTGTTTCAGAGCAAACATCTGCTTCCACTGATTTGATATGCAAAGATCCACCGTTTACTGCAGCTGTGAGCGCTTTGCTGCACTTCTCAGGAAACGTGACACTTTCTCGTTTATTTTATAAAGTTAACGAGGCTTTTCAAAGTCAGAAAGGATGGAGAGCTATAAATGACGTTACAGATGAAATAAATGACTTTATGAGGAGGACAACGTAGAAGAACACGAATAAATTAACTTAATAGTTGGAGTAAAAATGATTCAATAAAAAATCCACACAAACAAAAGTCAGGCTGATTCTGATTAATTACACATTCAATATAAAAGCTGATTGATTTCTGTTGTGTTTTTATTTTATTTCTTTTTCCTCTGTTTGATCAAGTTTGTAATAATATTTGATTTCAATTTTATGTTTTATTTTAAAATCGATCTACTTTTCATTATATTGTATTTGATGCTTTTTCTTTAATTAGTTTATATTATTTTATTTTTTATGTATATCATCATTGCATGTTTTGTCTTTGAAATTATTATTTTTTGTATTTTTCTTTTCTTTTAATTCAATTTGTACCTCGTTTTTGTCCTTTATTATATTTTATAGTTTTTATTATTTTATTATATTTTTGTTTCGTCTGAATGTTTTTTTTCTAGTTTTTGTTTTATTTCCATGTTTAGTCTTTTTAATCTTTGTTCATGCGGCTTTATTTCACTCTCTGTCTTATTGTCTCATCAGTCGTACGTGAATCGCTTTAAACTGCAATAAACAGAACAAAAAGTCGCCAATCAGATAAAGACTGACTGATTGATTGATTGATTGATTGGTTGATTGATTGATTGGAGGCTGAATAAATCCTGCGTTCGTTTAATTTGCCGTCTTTTTCATCATCTTTTCTCCTGCCGGATCATCCGCTCTGAGTCTGAGTAAACGTGCATGAGAAAGGCTGCATGTTTGTAGTGATGCACAGAAGTCAGTCAACTTATTGATTTCTGATCAGGTTGGGAGGTTCTGGAGGGAATAAACACGTTCGACCATCTTGAACCACTCTGATCCTGAGCGTTCTGAGTCACACGAGTTCTATAAAACTGCAGGTTTGGACTGAGAGCAGCTGCTGATTTTGGCTTCGATCGCAGCTCAACGCTGAGCAAACTCAGCCGGAGCGCCCCGTCCTGCTAACTCCACCCGTCTGGGCGCGACCGCAGACCAAAACAAACCAACGCACACGTCGGATCAGGACTCGTGCTGTTTGGGCTGTCGAGGTGTTGAGCTGTTGTTGAGTCTTTGGTTTGATACCATCCAGAGGGTTTCCCATAATCCATCAGCACACACACACACACACACACACACACACACACACACACACACTGGCCGTCCATCAGTGCTGCTCGTCTCGGGGGACAGATCTGAGGTAATGGAGAATGAGCAGGAATTAGCAGCGTTTGCTTTTTTAACAGATTGGAAGTGGACGCTAACACACACACACACACACACACACACACACACACTCAGCAACTGTCTGAAATTACTCCAAAGTGTCCAAAATGACTCACAAGTTGCCCGACGTGACAAAAGTGTGTCCGAGAAGATTTGGTCCAGAGCAACGACTGATTTGTCCGAAGCGACCTAACACGTGTCCCAAAGGTCTCGAAGCTTCTCCAAGCTGCAGAAGAACAACGAGGAGTTAGCAGCTTTAGCGTAGCAAAGCACACAAGGCGGCCGCTAACACAGACAGAGTATGAGTCAAAACTCGTCTAGATTCGTCCACTGTGCCAAAAACTGACTGAAAATCATCGAAAGAGAATCACACAACGCCCCAAAACACCAGAAACAGGTCCACAGTGACAAAGCATTCCCCAAACTTAGAGGGAATTTGTCCAGAATGTCTCAAAGCTTCTCCAGAAACAGAAACGAATGATAAAGACAAACATTTATTTTTCTTTTTTTACACAACGGAGGCGTCTGCTAACATACGTACACTCAGTAGGACTCAAGGACTGTCCACAATTACTAAATTATTCAGAATAAGTCCATCCAGCCCTCATCTCTACACCTTCATCCTCACTAGGGTCATGGGGGGCTGGAGTCTATCCCAGCTGACTCAGGGTGAAGGCCGGTTCACCTGGACAGGTCACCAGTCTATCACAGGGCTACACTTAGAGACAGACAACCAAGCACACTCACATTCACACCTACGGACAATTTACAATCACCAATTAACCTCAGCATGTTGTTTCTGGACTGTGGGAGGAAGCCGGAGAACCCGGAGAGAACCCACGCTGCACGGGGAGAACATGGAGACTCCAGGCAGAAAGATCCCGGCTGTCCTCACCGGGACGCCAACTGGCGACCTTCTAGCTGTGAGGCGCTAACGGTGCTAATCACCGAGACACCTGCAGGCTCAACTCACAACAAAAACAAAAAACTCAAATAAAAAACTCAAAACCACTCCTAAATGACGGAAAGAAAAGTTGCACAAAACAGCATGCCAAAAAAAAATGCCAGAACTAATAAAAAATGTCCAAACTGACCCAACAGTCGTCCAAAGGGACTCAAACGGGTCCAAAATGAGGTAAAACTGTTCAGAATGATTCAGATTTTGTGCAAAATAATTTAAAAAACGATTAAAAAAGAGGTGAAATGACTCATAAATGAGGTAAAGAACCTGGAGTCAGACGTTAAACTGGTCAGAACGACTCATTACATGGACAAGACGACAGAAACTCATCCAGGGTGACGACGACTCCATCAAACTGCAACGTTGCTTCACTGGAAGGACACGACTCAGAGATCTGACCTCACTGATTGGTCACTGATCGGTTACTGATCGGTCCCCGATCTGTCCCTGATCGGTCTGATTGATGAATCTGATGTCGGCTGTCTCCTCGTGTGACGGTCAAACCTGCTGCTGACATGAACCGTACTGGGTTTAGGTTTTCAGACCGGTGCAGCGGCGGCGGTCGTGGCGCCGACCTCCGACCCTGTTGATGCTCTGTGCGGCGTCTCGAACCAGGAAGTGAAACTTAAGTGAATTTAATAGCAGGACTGGGAATAGACGGAATAAAATGGCCCTCATCAATATTGATGCTGTTCTGTTAATTAGACTTCACATCTCCGACTCACAGAGACACACTGAGGGCACTGCGATTGGACGGACGCCACCGCCAGGGTGTGTGTGTGTGTGTGTGCGAGGACAGACTTGAGGGCAACAAGCATTGGACAACCGCCACTGTGTGTGTGAGCAGAGTGTGTACATCAGAGTGTGAGTCCTGCACACACCGCGGTTAATGAGGAGGTTTCTGAGTGTGTGAACAGTGTGTGTGTGCACGCTGTGTGTGTGTGTGTGTGTGTGTGTGCGTGCAGACAAACCGGTGTGTGTACATGCTGTGTGCAGAAGCACGTCGGTGTGTGTGTGTGTTTGTTTGTGTGTCCGTCGTTGAATGAATCCAGCCAGGTCCATCTGTTTGGCAGCAGACATGAATGTGAGGCCATCTGTGCTCTCACAGTGTGTGTGTGTGTGTGTGTGTGTGTGTGTGTGTGTGTGTGTGTGTGCGTCGCCCTGAGGTGCAGTGTGTACGAGGCAGAGGTGATAAGATCATACATAGTCACACACACACTGTGATCCCAGCTTGTCCTGCATCAGAAGTGAGAACTTTGGTTTTGGCGGTGTTTCGCTCTGAGTTGTGGTTCGATGGTGTGTGTGTGTGTTTGTGTGTGTTTGTGTGTGTCTGCGCTGTGCGTGTATGTTTGCGTCAGGCGACTAATATACACACATGATGGAAAATGTTTGTTGACAACCTTCGTTTGACGACAAAACATGACTAAAACCGGAGAAGTCACCTTTAGGAACAGATCATTGGACCTGATTGGAATAAATCAGACGGTTCTGGTAGATTTCAGCCTGATGGGTTTATTATGACCATCAGGTCCACTGTGTGTCTGTGGTCAGACTGACTTGATCTCTCCATCCTCGCTGTGAGGTGGACAGTGCAAAGAGACCTGAAACCGGTCCTAGAACGACTCAAAACGGGTCCAAAGTGACTCAGAAAGTGTCCAAAGAAACTTGACATTTGTCCAGAATGACTTGAAATTCATCCAAACTCAGTCCGTTGTTCAGAATGATGCCAGTTTCCACCAGAGTGACAGAAGAATCGTACACACTGAGATGAAATCTGCCCAATGTTATTTGAAACCTGTCAAAAATGTACCAAAGTCCGTCAAAACCAGAACACCCAAATCCCTGAAAAACAGTCATGAATGAATAACAGCTGTGAAGAAACGACCCTACATTTGTCCAGACGTGTTTAAAATGACTCAGAATTGTCCAAAATCATTCAGAAATGATCCAGAATGACTCACAAGGTATCGAAAACGTCTCAAAGCTTCTCCAAAACGAGCAGAACAATTGTCCAGAATGACTAAAGAGATTCAAACCTGTCCAAATATGACTTCACATTGTCCAGGATTAGTCTTTGTTTTCCCCAAAAGGAGTCAAAAGTTGTACAAAATGACCCTGATTGAAAATGATTCAAACTCCAAGTGTCCAAGCTGATGCAGAATTTCTCCAGAATCACATAAACGTGTCCAAACGTGTTCAGAAATGGTCTCATCTGATTTACAATCCATCTAAAAATGATTCAACATCTGTCCAAAGTGACTGAAAACCTGCTAAAAATAAAAAATAAATTAAAAATGGCAAAAACGTTCCCTAAATGCTTCAGAAATTGTCCAAAATGAAATGTACAAATACTCAAACTGAGTAAATAATCGTCCATAACGTCTCAGAACCTGCACAAAATGACTAATTTATTCTGAATAAACTACTTTTTCTTTTTTTTTAAAGGAATCAAACCATAGTAGAAGGAATTAAAACCTTTCCTAAGTGACTTAGAAAGTGTCCAAACTGACTTAAAGTTCATCCAGAATGACCAAAGAAGGAACTCGGTCTGTTCTGAAAATGGTTTCTAGATGAAATGTGATGCTGATTCAGAGGACCTGGCCTGAAGTGAAGCTCTGTAACGTTCTCAGGCTGTTGTGTTAAAGTTAGATGTTGGTGCTCAGCGGTGAACACTCGGTCTGAAGTGAAGGACGAGCAGCTGCAGAGGAAAAGGGAGGAAAAGTAGAAAATTAGGGCAGAAAAGCAGCCGAAGACAGATTGGGTCTGAGGTCGGCCAAGTTCAGCGGCGAGATTACAACACGCCGACTCTTCTATCTGAGCGAGGACCCTGCTGACATGAAACCAAACCTCCCAGAAGGTCCTCACAGGGCCTGCACTCCCCCCGGTCCTCACAGCACTGCAGGGCCCGCTCACAGCCCCCAGCTGGCCGGCAGGATTATTAAACGCTCCCAGAGTTTATTTTCTCAGTGATCTGAGCTGCAGGAAGGTTTGGACCAGCACCCACATGACCTGCAGCGTGTGTGTGATGAAATCTGTCCAGCAGGATAAACACACACTCACAGGTTAACGTACACACAGAACAGCTGCTCAGCGCCGCACACTCACGTCCTGGACTCCATCAGAACCGGGTCACGTTTGGACTCGCAGGGTTCTGTTTATTTTATGGATTTGGTTTTGACTGTAGAACCAAACTGAAGACATGAAAGACTTGTTTCAAGCCTCCATGTTGGTGGAGCAGCTTCCCGAGGCCTCACCTGGCCGGCGTCCAGCCCACAGGTGAGCCTTGTCACACGGACCTGTCTGTGCGTGCTGGTGCCAGGCCAGCAGCCACACAGAGCCACGGCACTGATTCACGGTATTTAGAGAAGAGAACAAATGAATCTCTACTGTCACATCATCATCCAAACGTTTCCATAAAGTTTCCTTTAAAACGCCGACGAAACTGACGAGGAACGTTTCCAGACGACGACGAGAACGAGACGAGAACGTCACGAGAAACACAAACCGACTATAGAGACTAAAAACACCTGGATATAGACACAAACTTACTGCAAATAGACACTAAACAGCCACAAATAGGCATAAATATACACAAACACACAAAATGACACAGAACAACACAAAAACACGAGAAGACACAGCGACTACAAAGAGAAACAACCACAACCAAACAAAAACATCAGAGGAACGAGATGTTAGCAGAGACACACAACATGTTTGCTAAGTGGCTGCAGCATAACCGCAGAGAAACTAAATTAAACCAAAGACACACAATGATGGTTGAGACGCACAAATGATGCTGAAGCTGCTCAACATGTTGACAAAGACACACAACTACGGCAGCAGCTCTGAGGGCTGAGCTAGAAGCCAGATCAGTCGGTCATCGGGTCTGTTGATCCTAAAGTCAGAGTTCTCAGTGTCACGAAGGTGGTTCTCTTTTAACCTGCTAAATCTCCATGGTAACTGATGCTGCGGAGCTAGGTCTCCATGGTAACTGATGCTGCGGAGCTATGTCTCCATGGTAACTGATGCTGCGGAGCTAGGTCTCCATGGTAACTGATGCTGTGTATCTAGGTCAGCATGGTAACTGATGCTGTGGAGCTTGGTCTCCATGGAAACTGATGCTGTGGAGCGACATCTCCATGGTAACTGATGCTGTGGAGCTAGGTTTCCATGGTAACTGATGCTGTGG
>NW_007578109.1:522577-533614 GCF_000690725.1 Stegastes partitus | reverse complement strand
ACTGATGCTGTGGAGGTAGGTCTCCATGGTAACTGATGCTGTGGAGCTAAAGAGATTGAAACAGGAAGTCTGACTGATGAAGAAAGCTGAACCTCCTTCATGATACCTGTGATCTCTGGTGGAGCTTTAGTTCATGTGAAACCAGACACACAAAGAAAGTTTGGACCTGTTGAACTGGCTTCATAGTTCAGGTTGGACCCTCATCAGTGTAAATTTAACCATGATGGAGGAGACCACCAGGAAGAAACTCAGATTTACAGACATCTGACCTGCTCTGAAACACAACACTCAGCTTCAATGTCAGAAACAATGCAAACAGGAGAAGAACCGGTTTATGATCTGGTCCTATGGATCTGCGAGGTCCTGCTGAATGTCATCCTCAGTCTGTGTGTGTGTGTGTGTGTGTGTGTGTGTGTGTGTTTGAGAGGGTGTGAGTGTGTGTGTGTTTGTATTTGTCTGTGAGCGTTTGTCTGTGCGTGTGTGTGTGTGTATTTGTGCTGCAGTCTAAAGAAGAAGCATCTCAGGGTGATAAAGGTGGAGGAGAAGAAGAAGGCGGAGGAGGTGATGAAGAGAAACAGGGAGGAGGGAGGCAGCAGACAGATAAGACTGTAGATATGTCTGTGTGTGTGCGTGTGTGTGTCTGTGTGTGTGTGTGTGTGTGTGTGAGAGAGAGAGATGAAGAAATGGATGTTGTGAAACACGAGCACAGGGCTGAACTTCAGGAACACCTGATGTCAGACCGACCTGCTGGAGATGATGGATGCTGGTGGATCTGACAGAATCCTCCTGCTGGTGTTTGACTGATGATGGTTTCAGGGAGCTTCAGCTGTAAATGGGAGGATCAGCAGGCCGTGTTCCTGATGTTCTGATCCGTCAGGAGGTGGACGAGACAGCAGGAGGAACCTGAAACATTCCAGCAGACATAATGACCCAATAAAACCACAAAGCAGGATCCCCACGGTTCTGCCAGCTAGAAACGTACAAGGTCCATAAAGCAGAACTTTACATTTCCCAGGCGTCCCCAATAAACTGGCCCCCGAGTGCAGACAGTACGTATAAAGTGGGAGGTACAACACGGATTAAATGTTCACCAAGAAGAAAACTGTAGTTATTAGATGAGAAATTAAAATTATAGGATAAATTAAAAAACAATCAGGTAGAAAACAGGACTGATTTGTAGACAAAGTCAAAAATATCATCTGTACAGTAAAAAGGATGACATACGGTTAATAAAAAAGGGAAAATATCTGATAAAACATCTCAATTCTGAGATTAAAAGTCTAAATTATTACATAAAGGTGAAAATAATGAGGTCACAGGTAAGTACAAGATAAATATCTAAAGTACTACACAGAAATCAGAAATACATCTGGAGCTTCAAGCAGAAAGCTAAGCTTCTTACTCAAACAAAAAATTAGACAGTAAAACAAAAAAAGGTTCAAAGTCAAATCAAAGGACATGAAATTAGAGAACTTTAAATAAAAGTCAAACCTCTAAATTGTGACGTAAAGTCAAAAACAATGACGTCAAAATGGAATTACAAAAAGCAAGTCTGAGTTAAGACACCAAAATCCTGACATTTAATCTCGACTTCCTTCCTAAAATTAAAAGTCATGAGTTTAGCAGAAAATCCAACATTTGATTTAAAGTTTAAGACTCTGAGATAGAAAATTAATTATCTGAGAAAAACTGAGAGAATATTGAGTTTAAAAGTTAAACTTAAATAAAATGAGGTCAGAAAAATATACATTATATATGAAAACAGAATAAATGTCAAGATCTTTGTGTTTAAAGATAAAACGCTAGAAGGTAAAAGTCAGTTATTTACTATAGAGGAAATAAGATAAACTTCAAATTTAATGAGATGAAAAGTCAAAATTCAGAAAGTTTAAAGAAACATAGATGTTAAATATCGGTGATAAACTGTAAAGATTAGGAGCTCAAGAGTCAAATTCAGCTGAAAATGGTGGCATGAAGCAAATTTAAAAATAAAAAAGTGGTAAAAAGTCAGAATTATAAAAACTAAAGGTCAAACTATTAGCTGGAAGGAAAAAGTCAGTTAAAAAAATCTAAAGTATTGGCTGAAAAGTTGTAAATGAAAGTAAGAAATCAGCAAAATGCTTGAAATTAAATGTCACTAATTTAAAATAAAACGTTGAGTTTATTAGTTAAAAAGCAAAGGCGGTGAGATGACAGGAAAAAAAAAAAGATGTTTGAGATTAAAATTCAAACTTTCTGCCTGAAAAGCAAAAATCAAAAGTCAAAGTCAAAAAAATGAGTAGAATGTTTAAAATAAAATGTTCAAAAATGAAATAAAACGTCGAGTTTATTAATTACGAAGTAAAACTCGTGAGCTGAAGACAGATGAAGCGACCTGTAACAAACACCAAACTTCAGAGACAGGAAGTGTCGGTGAGGACGCCCCGCCGGACGTCTGCGGCTCAGCGGAGGTGTTTATGTTTGTTGTTGGGGCTGCCGGAGCACACAGCGCTGTAACTTTCTCCACGTACCCCAGCGACGGCGGCGGCGGCGGCGGCGAGCAGCAGAGGCGGCGGCGGGACAGACGTGACCTCGCCGCCTCCATCTGCAGGCGTCCTCCATGTTTAGTCTGATGGTATATTCTGCTCCGGGGTATATATAGAGCCGTATAGACGCTGGCAGACTGAGCGCCAGCAGCAGCGAGCTTCATCCTTCACCTCCATCTGTCTCCACACCCCCCTCCCCCCCGCTTTGATTGACAGCCGGGCTCAGGTGGAGACGAGGGGTGAGGAGGGGGGAGGGGGGGAGAGAGGGGGAGTCGAAAAGAGCAGAATCCAACTCGGTGACCCGAAACACTGAGAGATGGAGAATTTGTTTTCTGTTGTTTGTTTGTTTATCGCAAATATTTCCTCCAGTTTGTTTTATTAAAAACAGCATTTTTGTTCATATGTAGCTGCTTAAACACTGAAAAGTCACAGAAAGACGCCACAGACGGGACTTCAGGATGCAGGAACCCTCCCATAAAGTCACCTGGTTCTGGTTCTGCAGAACCTTCATCTAGTGACCAGAGTTCTACCTTCAGACTGTGAATGTTCCAGAGTTCCAGGTCCTTGAAGTCCACAGAGGAGGGTCCAGATTGATCACTTTAATGGACGTCTTGACATTTAGGAGGAAGAACACATCTGAGTTCTGGTAGAACCTGACACCAGATCAGTTCTACATCCATCCAGGTGTCTCAGTCTGAACACTGGACCTGGTTCTGTTCATGTCCTCTGCCAGCAGCTGGTAGCATCAGTATTATGGGATGTCTCATAGTGGTACCAGGTTAATGTCTATGACATAGAGTCATAGAAACAATCATTGGTACCCTGGATGTGGTTCTGGTTCTGATCACTCACCAGAGGAACCTTTACAAAGTGCATTCTGGGTAAAGTTTCCAGGCTCATATCAGCATGTGTGATGGTGGTTAGTCAGAACCAGTTCTAGACGATGGAAGGACCCTTTTACCTCCAGAACCTACCAGAACCATCACGTCAGTTCTGCAACTTCCTAGTTTTTCCCCCAAGAAGTAAACATTTGATCATTTAAGGAAACTTTGTGCGGCGTTTCGTTAGCATCTGCATCGTTTCTTTATGATTCCTTGACATGATGAGCAGCACTGTCTGAACATCCTGGATGTAATGGAGGACAAGAAGAAGTCCACCACAGTCCAGCAGACCTCAGGAGACCTGCACTGAGGCACACGAGGTCATAACGGACGCTGAAGGAGCTCCGGCTGTTTGTGATCCATGAAACTGATGTATTTAACTGAAGCTCCTAAAAACGCTTTCTGAACTTCTGTCTAAGAAGTAAAAGACCAGAAGCGACTGATGGAACAGAGAGCGAAGGCAGGAGGAGAGAAACCACCAGGGAGAGGCAGAACGAGGAAGAAAGGAGGCTGCAGGAGGCGGCGGTGTAGGACGGTGTGTCGGAGGTATATTTAGGAGAGTGACAGATTGTGTTCATCTCCATCTCCCTCTTTTCATCTGCCTGCTCCCAACAACACCTTTATTGATAGAGCAGGAGGACGACATGAAGAGGAGGTGGAACCTTTTCAATATTCCTGCTTTTCTGGCGTTGGGCGGGAGGAGGAGTTTTAGACGAGCCGTCCCTTTAAGAGCGTCTCCGACTGGATAAACAGATGGTGGTGGAGGGAAGTGGGTCTGACCTGTTGTCAGAACACATCAGAATGTGACGCAGAGAGGAAACCAGAACCAGGTTGTTCTCAGTCCAACGTACAACAGCAAACATATTCTGAAAGTAACGCCGACCAGTTGTCTGTTCGCACGATGAGGAAACATGAAGTTACACATGTTCTGAGAGTTTCAGGTGAACTGCAGCCAGTGTTTCCTCAGAGAGACCCAGAGGAACATCCAACCTACTGGATCAATGAATTCATGCAGCATGGATCGGAACCAGAGAACAGAGGAGCCAGTTGGTGGAGATACATTCAGCTGATGGTGGAACATCTTTCTACAGCTGATGAGCAGAGAGGAAACATCTGGAGACATGGAGATAGTTCAACATCTGATTGATGTTGAACAATTGAATTTCCCTTCTGGGATAAATAAAGTATTTTCATTTCATTTCATTTCATTTCATCTGCAGGACGAGGAGATGACATGAGCACAAAAGGACACGAAATGTCCCAAAGAGACAGAACAACACAAAGAAGACACAAAATGAGATGAATGAGACAAAAATTACAAAAACAAGACAAACTGGCACAAACAAGTCAGAAAACAACAAAAAAACTGAACAAGTAAGGCAAAAATGAGATGAAAACACAACACAAATGAGGCACGAAATAACCAAAACTAAGACAAAACAGCTGAGAATCATAAAGTTTCAGGACGAGATCATCCATCCATCATCTCTACACCTTAACAGACTCAGGGTGAAGGCAGGTTCACCTGGACAGGTAACCAGTCTATCACAGGGCTACACTTAGAGACAGACAACCAAGCACACTCACATTCACACCAACGGACAATTTAGATCCCGGCTGTCCTCACCAGGACGCCAACCGACGACCTTCTAGCTGTGAGGCGCTAACGGTGCTAACCACTGAGACACCTGCAGCCCCAGGACGAGACCAACGTCCTGGTTTTCTGTTTGCGTTCAGATGAAACCATCAGCGCTGTTGCTCATCAGGACGTTCTAAAGGCGTTCTCTGAGCTCTGGATGAGAACTAAAAGCTCAGATCCATCCTCTAATGTCTCCATCAGCACATATCTCCCCACATGATGAACTTTCTTTTAAATCACAACAACCACATCATCCGTCTTCCCTGCGCGGCCCTCTTAATAATCCACAGAGCCGCGCTGATAAAACAGAAACTGTGACTCAACAGCAGCAGGGATTCATGGGAGAATCTATTTCTGCTCCATCTGATCCCTTGAAGGGAGTAAAAGGAGGCAGATTTATTAGCTGTGTGTGTTTCCACAACCTCACCTGAACTCTCTCGGCAGGCGTTCGTTGTGAAACGGGGATTTTAAAGCAAACTATTTATGTTTTTCAAGCCTCTGCTCTGTGAAATCGATCACTGATAAAACCGATTTCCTCATCTCGCCGTGCAGAAAGACTTGCTGCTTGTTTCCTGCCGCCGACACCGGATCGGCAGCGGCAGCGGCAGGATTATGGGAGGCCTCCTCAACACTGCAGCCCTTTGTGTATAAATCCAAATATCAGTGAGCCTCCTCGGTTACCTGATGATTCCACTAATCTGCTGCTAAGTGGTTAAGCGGCTCTGCTGGCTCCGCTATCAGGATCCAGGTAATATCTGTCGCAGGGGGGCAGCGAGCTGTTTTCATGCGATCACAGCTTTCAGGAGCTGTTATCGAGGCTCTTTCACCGCGACGGATTCTTCTCACGCTGACGGGAGCCGAGCAGATAGCGGCGGCAGAACCCGGATCACGGGCCTCTCTGCAGCCACACTGGGCTCGTGTTCTGGTGTGTTCCAGGTGATAAACGCTCCGGAAACCTCACACAGGTGGAGCTACGCATCACAGTTCATGTCCCGATCAGACTCAATGATCTGATCAATTAATGTCACCCAACAACTCGTCAATCATCACCTGTCAGGATCACTTCATTTACTCCTTCATCGACAGTTTAAGTTTGAGTTTTCCTTCATGGAAAATACAGAAAATATGAACATTTAGAAGCGACATGTTCAACGTGTCACCACTTGTTCATCTGAAGTAGCTTTTATTTCAGTTTGTGGTGTTTTAGCCTTTTAATCATTTCATCTAGTTCTCGTTGTACGATTAAATTCATGTTCTGTCCTTTAAATCTGTTCTTTTGTTTGTTAGCTTTGATTTAGTCATTTGTTCTTGTTTTGCCTTTTTAACGTATGTTCTTATTTTCGTGATGCTAATTAAATTAAACGTTTGTTGTTTTTTAATCTATTTTTCCTTTTTAACCTGTTTACCGTTTATTTCATGTTTTGATTGTGTATCTTTTTCCTATTTATAGTGTTTTATTCACATTTTTGCTCGTTTTTATCAGGTTTTGTTGTTTGTTAGCTTTGATTTAGTCATTTGTTCTTGTTTTGCCTTTTTAACGTATGTTCTTATTTTCGTGATGCTAATTAAATTCTTTAAGTTTTTAAATCTATTTTCCTTTTTTTAAACCGTTTTTTCATGTTTTGACTTATAAATCCTTTGTTTTTTAGTTTTATTTACAGGGTTTTATTCACATTTTTGCTTGTTTTAATGTATTTTTTTCTCCTTATCTTGCTGAATTATTAATTTTATTTAAAGATAAAGATAAAGATAAACTTTATTGATCCCACAGGGGGAAAAGTTCACTGGCATCAATAAAGTTTATCTTTATCTTTATTATTTTTGTATATTTCGTTTTTTATTCTATCTTTTCTTGTTTTTCTTATTTCATTCTTATGTTTTCTTCTTTTATTTAATTCTAGGTTTCATCTTTTCGTTGTATTTTCTTCTTGCTTTTATTATTTCATGTTTTGTCTTTTAAATCCTTGCTTTTTAAATTTTATCTACAGTGTTTTATTCATATTTATAATCTATTATTCTTCTTAATCTTGCTGAATTATTTATTTGACTTTGTAGATTTCGTTTTTTATTCTATCTTTTCTTGTTTTTCTTATTTCATTCTTACGTTTTCTTCTTTTTATTTAATTCTAGGTTTCACCTTTTCTTTCTTTTTTTTTTTGCTTTTATTATTTTATGTTTTGTTGTTTTAACAAACACATTTTTGTTTTCTTATTTACCAGCCTGATGGCTTCTGCATCGAAATTCCAGCCAAACCGTGACTAGTGTTTATTCTGTTATACTCTATTCTATTCTTTATTCTTTCCTTCTCCTCCTCTGGTGTGTGCTCCAGTCTCTACAGTCTAAACTTGTTCTGTCTGGAGTTGTCTGTGCAGCTCCATGAACTGATGAACCAACCTGCATGAAAGCTTCTGTATAAACTGCGTCTGACTGATTCAAATGTTTTCCATCGTTTTGCGGTCGAGGTTTTCTGGGCGGGTCAGAACCGACAACGCGCTGCAGGAGAGCGACTCATCCCTCCAACACGACAGCTCTGGGAGGTCTGCAGCAGGTTAATGCAGCTATCTGATGGACAGACGGACGGACGAGGCTCCTGGACGTCTTCTAATAAACCATCTATCGGTACGGTGGCAGCAGTGGGTCACCTCCACCTCCGTGCGGTTCGGATGTTCGTGTGCTTCTGTGCAGGAAAAACAACATTAAACTGTCTCGTTAATCAAACGCGGAGCTGTCGTCTTCTGCTCAGACATTAGCGCTCAATTAGCCGTTAATCTGGTGGCCACTCAGCTCTAATCAGTTCCCCGCTGCAGCTCGTGGCCCGCCGTACGTGTTCAGCCTCCTCGCCGAACAATAACGTGACGGAGAACGAAGGATTACGTCTAATGACTGCAGAGGAAAGACATAATGTTAATTAAGCTCCGGCGTACGGCGTGCACGCTCTGCACCGAGGACGCAGGAGAGAAGAAATCCAGCTTCTATTTGGGTTGTGTGTGGCAGGCTGTCACAGCAGAGCGGGCTCCACAACACGCTGGAGGTAAACAGATCATCTGAGACGAGCTCGGTCCGACGGACGAACCTCGACTTCCAGCAGCAGAAACAATCAGCTAGCTTCACTCGCTGCTCGTCTGTATTTACAGCAGAAATGTCTCGGCTCCACGCTCACATCAAACCTGTTCAGTTCGTGTCTGCGCTGCTTCGCTCAGCTGACAGAAAAGAGCGGCTTCAGTTTCACGTTTAACCTGTTTTATCTGGTTTCTGTTCTGGCATCAATCTCCTCTAATTTCACGTTTTAGTGTCACGAAGCTGCAGAACCACGACGCTGTTTATTCATCTTATGGTTTCTTGTTGCACACGAGATCCTCTGAACCACAAAAGCCGCCTGAACGGCACGTTTAAAACTCCTCTAGTCTTAACTTTGGGTTGATACTGAACTGTGTCGTCTCACTGATACACTATGATTTTAAACTGATGTAGTTTTAATGCTGTTTTGTGAACGGACTCCAGGAAGACGAGCGGCCACGTGGTGGAAGCTAACGAGGATCCAGACAACGAATAAAGAACAAATAAAGAATGTTGTCTGTTTAAAACCGACGCCGTCACCAGCCAGAAACTGAGAATAAATAAAGAACTGTTGTTGAGTTTTAACTTTTCCAACAGTTCTTGAACAAATCCCGACGTTCTGTTAAAAAAACTAAATCATTTCATTCTTTAGGCGTCACGTCAAACTTCTCTGAAATGAAACCTTTTGCTGTAAAAAGTCTGTAAAGAATCAACAAGCGTGTGTGTCGGTGGTTGTTCTGCGTGTCTCATTTAAAAACGAGTCAGAAATACATACCGGAGAAATAAAACGTGAAACAGACGTGAGCTCTCCGTCGATGATCCACCAACAGTCACATCACAAACAGAGAGTTTCAGCTCGACTCGTAAATTAATCATCGGTGTTTTGATGATGAACTGATCAGTTTGAGTGATTGTTTAATTAAAGCTGTCTAAATTCTGTGACTGCAGCTCGTTAAGCGTGAATGTTTTCTGCTTTCTTTCCTCCTCTGTGACAGTAAACTGAACATCTTTGGACTAAAACAGACATTTTTCTCCATTTTCTGACACTTTAGGGACCAAACAGCTGATCGATGCATCAGGAAAATAATTACTAATTAAATCATTGTTTAAGTTAATTGTTTTAAGCACAAAAACGTCCTGGTTTCAGCTTCTTCAGTGTGAAGACTTTAACCGTGTCTTTCTCATGCATGACATTAAACCGAATCGTGGACGTTTTCACTTCGCTCACACGTTACAGAGGAGATAATAAGTAAGTGTAGCTGCAGCTCCAGCGTCTGTTTGTACCTAAATAATGAACCGTGTTGTCCATAAACCGCCAGACTTCCTCTGCTGCAGCATCTTTGGACAAAGCAGGACGCTTTAGGAAACACTGATCCACATGTTTCTCCATCTTCTGACACTTCAGAGATCGAGCAGCCGGTTAAATCATCCAGAAGATGATCGGCGGGCTAATGGTGTGTGAAGCTAATTGTTGGTTGCCGCCCGGCGACCCGGCGCTCGCTCCTCTCCGATCACTAACAGATTTCTGAATAAAGCTTCTCACGCTGGAGCCGCCGCCGTGACTTGATGTTATTTCCAGCGACAGGAATAAAACACGGCTTACGGTAAACTGCTGCTTTTCTTTAAACATGAAAACACACACAACAGTCATTTGCAGCTTCTGACAGGAGAACACCTCCATCTTTGTCGTCGCCTAGCAACAGGGCTCCCGTGACTCCCGGTACACCTGACCTCTGGTGTTGGAGCCACGACCGGAGTTTATCTCCAGCTCTGGCAGACATTTGAATATTTAAATAAGCGCCTGTTTGTTTTTTCCTTTGTTTTCGTGTTTTTGCCGCCGTGTTTACCGACGTGGTCGTCGACGGCGCCACTGCTCACTTTGGCGGCGACTCTCCGTTTTGTTCTTGCAGCTGCAGAGGCGCCGCCGCCGACAGCCGTGCGCGTACGTCCTGCTGGGTGTGTGCGAGGTTCTGCCGGGCTGCGGGTTAATAGCCGGGCTGTCAGGCTGACGTACACCTGAGTGTGTGTGTGTGTTAATAATAGCCTGCTGCTGTCAGAGCAGATGGAGGGTTTGTGTCAGCAGAGCGAGCCCTAAACGCTCCGGCTGACAGGCCCGCTCGGTGTGTGTGTTAGCACGCGCTAGCACTGGTTAGCCTCTTCCATGACTTTGTGGTACAGATGTGTGTGCGAGTGGAAAACATCGTGCTGAGCAGAAAAGCAGCCCGTGTCAAACTACCCATCATGCCGCATGAATGGCTCCCGCTCTCTCTCCCTCTTCTTGTTGCCGGCGCTATTATGAAAGAGCGAGATGAAATATTATTATTCTGCTGTTATTAAGCTGCGCCGACATGTCAAGTTTAAATCATTAGCTTCTCTGGCAGAAAACACCAAAGACTGTATTCATACAGAACTCCCCAAAATACGCTTTTCATCACAAAAACATAATTTGCCTCCTCCTCGGCTGAACAAACGCTCCATTTCTGCATCTTTAAACTGAACCTGAAAGTTGTAACACATGAAGCTCTTTCTGTCCTCCGCTGTCGCTTCCTTCAAAATCTACACGTTTTAATTTCTGAGCCATTTGATGCCATTGAAGCTGCTGAACATCCATAATCTTCTCCCCTATTGACTGTAATGGGAGGAGATCAGACAGAATTCATCCATCCTGAGGGAGTCTCAGAACTTCCTACAGGAAACCTGATGTGACGTTATCAAATCCTTCAGCTCACTGTGAAGTGGAAACTCCAACAAACGGGCCTGCTTGGACCAACAGAACAACAGAGAGGAGTAACGTTATCAGGAGAGCTTGTTCCTGAGCTGCTGTTCTGACCCGAACCTCATGTTTAACCTACAAACAGTAACTGAGGCCTCCACGACTGTGAATAAAGGCCTCAGCTTGTATCAGAAACAGTCCCTCCATCCATCCATCATCTCT
>NW_007578109.1:513763-522398 GCF_000690725.1 Stegastes partitus | reverse complement strand
TGGACTGTGGGAGGAAGCCGGAGAACCCGGAGAGAACCCACGCTGCACGGGGAGAACATGGAGACTCCATGCAGAAAGATTCCCAGGTGTCCTCACCAGGACGCCAACCAGCGACCTTCTAGCTGTGAGGCGCTAACGGTGCTAGCGGTGCTAACCACCGAGACACCTGCAGCCCAGACACAGTCCTTAAAGCTAAATCCCTCCATTAAAAGAGCAGAACTTGTCGGTTGTGTGTCTTTGTGGTGATTCTGTGGTTCTGTGTTGTGGATATTTACTAGAGTTCTGATCTACGTCATTTCACCGAGTCACAGCTCGACTTCAGCAGATCTGTCATTACAGTCTGTCGCAGGCCTGTGATGCTCATGTTGATCCATGTTCTGATCTGGTCCACTTCACCAATATCAGTCTGATAAAGTTCTGCAGCGTTCAGCTACCAGACCGTCTCTGGTCTGACTTCAGCTCCAACAGAAATAAAGCACCGGCGATTATTAAACCACGTTTTGAATCTTTTATTTGTGTTGGTGGAATTGGCCGTCGCAATAAAAAAAGGCTTTCGTCTCCGAAACCGTTGCATCAAAACAAGTTTTATTTTAGTGGCAAGTTTCAAGTCATTTTGAACAGATCTGGGTCTTTTAAGTGTCTTTGAACACGTTTTAGACAAATTCAGGGTCATTCTTGTCAACTTGAACTGATTTTGAACTGAACAGATGTTTCCACCCGTCTGATAGCGAGGTGGAGCAGATCATTCTACACCACACAATAAGTTGGTTTAGCATGACTAGGTTCTGAGTCATATTGCACTTTTTTTCCCCTTTTTTTTGTCATTTTGGATGTTGTTTTGTTATTTTGGACACGTTTCAAGTACCTGTGAACAGATTCTTCTGTTGTTATTTTGGACGGATCATTCTCAGTGAACCACTCCTGGAGCTGTTCTTTCCCCGACAGCGAGGTGCAGCAGACCACTCTACAGCACAACAGTTCGTCTGCTGGGAAATGAACAGCACCGTAAAACCGTTAAACTGATTCCTGGTCTGAAGAGGAAGAACCCTCCAGGACCGGCGTGACCTCCTGCTGACAGGATCCTCTCCTGAAACGTGAGGTGCAGGGCAGAAGGAATCGAACCCGTGACCTCCGCCAGCTGCAGGGCCGGCTAATGCTTCCTGTCAGAGCGTTTGAGCAGCAGCTCGTCTAAACCCGGCGACTCCTTCGGCGGAGTCCTGCCGAGCCGGGAGCAGCCGGTGTCAAAGTAAGCCATCAGCCGGATGAATGGCCTGCAGCCTTTTGTTCTGCCCCACTATTAAGAAAGACCACGCTGAAATATTATTATTCTGCTGCTCCGAAATATGTCAGATTAAATCGTTACCTTCGCTGAGCCGCACACAAAAGGCACAAACACTGGAAGCACTTTACAGGCCCAGTGCAGGATGTTTTTTGAGTTTTCTGAAATATTATTATAAAACCATTGTTAAACTGCTCGCCAACATGACAGCTTAAATCATCACCTTCAGCGGCGGAAAAATAAAAGGTGCAAATGTGCTGCCGAGATTTACAGTGTAACACCCGAGTAATTTGGGTTTTTGAATCGCCGCCAGCAGCAGGTTGCACGGCTGCACAACCCGAGCTAACCTAACCTTGCCGAGCGCAGTTTAACATCCACAGCCAGCCTCATGAATAATAACCATGTAGGCATTTAAAGTGTCAGGCGGCGAGCAGGAGACACTTCTTTCTCCAAATGAAAATGCATTTTGAAAGCGTCCAGCTGTTCTAACATGATGCAGCTCACTCCTGTAACAAGATGCTGGTGATGCTAAACGGAATTACTCAACCGTTAACCAACTGGATCAACTTTAAGGAGCGCGAGGCAGCAGGTTGGGCTGGAGTCAGACTACAGACGCAGGGAAAGCATCCAGGTCGAGCTGTCTGAGCTCCAGAACACACCGACAAGTTTAAAGAGACAGAAAGGCCCAGTCATCAGAACCAGGAACTGAAACGCCTGACGCTCCATAAAGGTCTCGTGTGTGACGTGATGTTCCATCAGGAAGATGACCAAAGATAGGCCTCAGATCACAACATTACTATAATAAGTCAGAGAGACTGAGAGGAAAATCCAACATCTGATGGTGGAACATCTTTCTACAGCTGATGAGCAGAGCAGAGAGGAGAAGTCTGGAGACATCTGCAGGACGAGGAGATGACATGAGCTTCAGGGTTTAACATCTGAGGAAACCTGATGGACATGATGGTTCCTGGTTTTTACATCATTTGTCAAACAAATCATTCAAAAAATCTGTTTGACTCTTCTTCTCTCTGGTCTCCATCGGTCTGACTGAGTCCTGCTGACAGAAGACGTCTCTGAGTTCTCTCTCCTTCTTCATGTTTTGGTTCCACAGAGCTGCAGGACTTTATGTTGAAACATGAACCTCAGTGATGGAACACGAGACAGAAAACACCCAGAAACTGTTCAGAAGGTTAATTTCTAATTTAAAAATCTATTAAAATAGATAAATAAAACTGCAATAGACAAGTTCTGTCACATTCTTCTACAGCTAAAATGACCTTTTGAGATTACAGAGAGCAAAGTTTTAAAACAGAGGTACTGGTACCAGCTCAAACGTGGACTCAAATCCTCTCAAATTCTGATTCAGGCTTAAAAAATATACGATGGATTGAAAAGCTGCCGTTTTCAGTGAAGGAATTATTTAGTCATTTGATTTCAACATCACACCAGTTGGTCGTGCTCACAGTAGAGGCTTCCAGAAACTGGCCAATCAGAGGAAAGTGGGCTATCAGGGAGGGGGAGGGGCTGAAGATATGTTAAATAAATGAAGGCGTGTGAATCATATGAAGCTGCACTAGTGGAGATTAAAAACAGCTGAAAATAAGCACAGCGTGTCTCGTTTCGGTGTTTCTAGGAGTTTGGGTTTTCAGCTAATTGCGTATGACTAATGCTGGTTGGTACTGAGGAAAACACTTGGGTTTAACGAACAACACGACCCGTTCTGTGGCGCCTCTGTCAGAACGTCCGATCCAGGAGGCCGATTTACTTTCAGCCGCCGTCAAAAACAACTGATTCACGTAGAACCCAGGTGTGCTGGAGAGCCGATGTTTGCCGGTGCAGCGCGACTGCTTTTCCAGTTCCCAGCAGCGTTTGCGGCAGCACGCGCTTCGACACGAGGACTCTGAGCAGTCACAATAAAAGGCAACAGTCGCCGTGATTATGCCGGTTGGTTTTTTTTAACAAAGATGCTCAGTGTTGCGCCTCAGCAGCAGCGAGCCGCCTGCGAGTTTGGACGCTGTTCGGAGCAGAAAGGCTCAGAGTGCGCCTGCAGACGGGGGTGTAGGGCACGAATTCACACAAACACGTCCTCAATGGAACTCCGCTGAGAACACAGATATTACCACAGTTGGCACAACCTGCATTTTCCAATACAGCTGTCTCTGTGTGAGCCAAGTTTTCAGAGGGAGCCGTGAGTCCAGCTGGCGGCTCAACAATAAACTCGTCGCCGTCAATCAGCCAATCACTAACAAATGTCACCTTGTTTTCAGCTGCACACTCATGCTACTTCTCTGCTGGGGCCTCTCACTGTCATTTTGCAGTTTGGAATTGCCAGACTGCAGCAATAGCGAGCTTTGTTCTTTAAAGGAGCACGCCGGTGTTTATTTTTTGCACCATTATCCGAAGCTTCCCGAGGCTTTCTGCTACCTTCCAACCTGCCAGCGAAGTCCATTTACTTCGGTGCAGCGTGACAGCCAGCAGCACCGAGCTCAGCCTGGCTTCACCAGATAAATCTTTGCAAAACTTCAGTGTGAAACGCAGAAAACAGTTTCAGTTTAAGAGATTTTAACTTCTAGATTAATGGAGTCATGGAGTCCCATGTTGAAGCCATCGGTAGCAGCCAATCAAACGACTGCAGTCAGACATGAAACAACCGTAAACGAACACAAAACCATCACAAAGACACAGAGGAGCAACCACAAAACTACTGAAAATGACCAAAACAGACGCTAAACGATGGTGAAATGACCATAAAGGCCACAGAATGACCAAGACAGTAGAGAAAATGACCACAAAGACACAGAATCACCCCAAAATGATCACAAAACGTATTAAACTGCCACGAAGGGAGACTAAATGACCACAAAAATGCAAAATGACCAAGAAAGGAGACGACATCACCACGAAGACACACAAAATGTCAAGTAAGAGATAGAAAATGAAGGAGAAATATGATCAATAAACGAGAAAACATCACCACAAAATGATGACTAATCTCATAAGGCAACCATGAAGAGATGCAATATTAGAAAAACGGAAACTAGACATGAGAAACCAACATGAAGGGAGCCAAACTCACCTCCGAAACATGCAAAATGACTGATAACGGATGGAGAACATCATCAGTAGATGTAATCAGAACACAGCGGGACACTGCATTACCACAAAGAGACGCAAACCGACTACAGAAGATGCAAAACGGCTATGACGAGATGTAAAACAAACACATGATGACCACAACAGATGCAGAATGACAATAAATGGAGATAAAATGACCAGAAAAGTACCACAAAAGGTACAAACAACCACGACGGAAGACCCACAAAGATGCAAAATGTCTACAAGGAGATGGAAAATAACGAAGAGATTTGATGTGGTAGCAGAAGGACACAAAATGATGACACAGGTGAAAAACAATCACACGCAATGCAAAACGATCAGGAAGGGAGGCAACATGACAACAAACAGACGCATAACGAGCAGAAACACACAAAAGACAAACAAAAAGATGGAAAACAAACATGACAGAAGACAAAAATCGCAACTTATGATAATATGACCTCAAAGACACACAAAATGAACACAAAAGCTGCAAAACAACAACCAAGACATTAAATGTGACGACCGACAAACACAAAATGATGCAAAATGAGCAGAAACACACAAAATGACCACAAAAAGATGGAAAACAAACATGACGGAAAACAAAAATCCCAACTTATGATAAAATGACCTCAAAGACACACAAAATGGACACAAAAAATGCAAATGAGATGATGTATGGACAGAAGAAATGACTACAGAGATGCAACACAAACACAAAACGACCACAAAGACAGAATAATGATGAAGGAAGACGACAGGAACTAATGGACAGTGTAACATTAGTACAGATGATGCAAAACAAGCGTGACGGAACACAACAATGTATAAAATGACTGTGAAGGACGACAACTTGACCACAACGACAACGAACACAAAGCGATGCAAAGTGACAACAAAGCGTCTAAACGGCGTGACTGGAGGCCGATGCAGGAGGGGGGCCTCCGACTGCTGCTCGAGAGGGAGTTTAGAACCCAACAGAGCAGATTCACCGCACAGTAAACTGACTTGTGAAACTTTTCTTTTTTAAATACTCCTGACGGAGGCGTCTCCTGGAATAAACCTCCTCCTCCTCCTCGCCGTAGAGCCTCTGGAGCGCCTCTACTGACTCTCTCAGCTCAATGATTGGAGTGTAAAATGGAAATGGTGCAGCACGCCTCTCTACTTGTAATTTGGAGTGAAAAATTTCTACACTTTCACCATCAGAAACTCCTCGAGAGACTCCTCGAACGCACCACAATCTTTTCAAATCACCGTGCTTCTGCTGCATGAAATCAGTCTGATTAATTAAGTCTGCTGCCGTCGGCGAGCGTTTGGCTGCCAGAGGACCTAGGAAGCTGAGGAGAGACTCTGGTTCTGTGTTTACACTTCACACGTTGCAGCACAAAGCAGGAAGAGGAGACGGACAGCAGCAGCTCGGCGGAGATAACAGATAACGGTTCATCTCACGGTGCAGCGTACGGCCCGTTCACCCAATCCACGCCCTGCAGGGCTCGTTCTTATTTATTCACCGGAAAAACTGCAAACTTGATGATGCATTTATGAAAGTTTAAACGTTTACGTAAACACAAGAAGTTTTAAATCCTACTTTCATAAATGCTGCATTAAAACTCTCCACACGGTTAGAAAGAAATATAAAACCTTGTTCTAATATTTCAGTTAAACTTCATATTTAACTGAGACCTTTTCATTTATCTTTAAAGCCACATGTTTAAAACTGAAAAGAAAAAGTTGAGCAAAAAAAAAAAATCCAAATTCTAAGAAAAAATGTCAAAAGACTGAAATGAAAAGACAACTCTAAGAGAAAAGGTTTAAGTTCTGAGATAAAAATGAAAAGGAGTCAAATAGACTAACGTTTGAGACGATAAATCCACTTTGAAATAGAACTTTTAAAAGGCGAGATGAAAGATGAGAGTTTTGTGATAGAGAGTTGATGTTCTAACATCACAGGAGGTGTCTGAAAGAAGCCTCACTGGGGTAGGGCTAGTGGTGTGACGTGATCTGAGGCATGAATTCAAGGAGAGCTACTGTTGGATCTGGATGTCTGGCCTCTGGAGGGACACAAGAGAGGATCCATTTTATTGTTCTGTCTCTGAAATGTGACAGGACGGTGAAGACGCACAAAACAAAGGTCTTTAAAAGGTTTCTTTTGTCAAAACCATCTAGAACCACAACTTTTGATCAATTAGTTCTCAACTACTATGGAGTTTGTTGAATCGATTCATCAGTTGGAGTCATTTTTAAACAGAAGCAGTCTAAGCTCTGTCTGGAGCTTCCTTCATGTGAATGTTTTCCTCTCCGACAGCAAACTGAACATCTTTGGACTAAACAAGACGTCTGAGAAACTCTGATCCACATTTTTCTCAGTTTTCTGACACGTTGGAGACCACACAGCTGATGGACTGATCCAGATGAGCCGCTGCAGTTGGGTCCACCTGTAGTTGGACTCGCTGTGGTTTAATCGCTGCCTCTCTCATCAGTTAGCGCTGAGGACGGAACACTGGATTCATTAGCTTGAAGCTAACTCTGCTAACCAGCTGACACTTGATTCTGAGCTCCAGGGCTTCGGTTCCAGGAGGCGTCCACATGAAGAGACTTCTGACAGTATCTGGGTCACGGTTCAGTTCAGTCTCGACCCAAAGCCTCCAGAATGAAACCAGCAGAGCCCCAGTGACACCAGTAACTGAACCACTGGTCCTGTATGTGCCCCAGCGCTCCCAGAGGAGAACCTGCTGAGCTGCAGTCTGACACCCAGCAGCTCCACCAGGCCCTGAGGGTCCCACGGAGGCCCTGAACATGTAGCGCCCCCTGGAGGCCGACAGCTCCACCGTCAGCCTCAAACACAGTCAGAACACAGAGACCACAGAGGACAGGTAACGACCAGGTGCTCTGAGGAGGAGGAGGAGGAGGAGGAGGAGGGAACAAGGAAGGAAGGAGCAGAGACAGAGGAGGAGGAATGAGATGTTCTCCCTCACCTCTACCTTCAGCCACCTTCATATTCTCCTCTACTGGACTCCTCTCTCTCCTCCTCTTTCCTTCTTTTAGTTTTTTGAAAATTCTCGGACAAAAAGCCACAATTCAGAGGTTAAGAGTTAAACCTTTGAGGTAAAACTCTGAACCCTTTCCAGGTCAGCGGGGATCAGCTGGACAGGAAGTGGATGGATGGAAGTCAGCATTCAGAAATATAAATATAAATATTCAAAATTCAGAGCACGGACCGCAGAGGAGCACAGAGAAAACCAAAACCAGTAAATGTCTCTGAAAAGGTGCAACACTACCATGAAGGACACAAAGCGATGCTGAAGTCTCCTCCTGTCCTGTTTCCTCCTCCCTTATTTCCTACTTCCTCAGTTCCTTGTCTTATTATCTTTTCTCCTCTTTCCTTTTCTCCTTCTCCAATCCAAGTCTTCTCTCTGCTTTCTTCTCGTTTCCTTTCCTCCTCTCCTTTCCTTCTCTCCAGTTTCCTCATCTCTGCCACCTTGTCTCCTATCCTCGTTTGCTTCTCTCCACTTCCTTCACAGATCTTGTTTTCAGCATCTCTCCTCTCCATGTTTGACCTTCTGCCTGGTTCCTTCTGTTTCCTCCCTTCTCACCTCTTTACCTTCTCCCATCTCGTTTCCTTCTCTCCTCTCTGCCTTTATCACCTCCTTCCTCATCTCTCTCCTATTTCCTCGTCTTCTGTTTCCTTCACTCCTCAACTTCTGCCTCATCTCTATGATCACAACTTTCTCCTCCTCCTCCGTCTCGTCCTTCCTTCCTTCTCCTCCTTCCTACCTTCTATTTTCTCCTCTTTAATTCCTTCCCACCTTCTCCTTCCTTCCTCCCTTTCTTCTCAAATTCACCTGGTCTTCCTTCTTTCTCATCTTCTCCTCCTCCTTCCTTCCTTCCCACCTTTTCCTTCTTCCTTCCTTCCTTCTCACCTTCTCCTCCTTCCTTCCTTCCTTCCCATCTTTTCCACTTTCTGTCCTTAACACCTTCTCCACCTTCCTCCCTTCCTTCTCACCTTCTTCTCCGTCCTTTCTTCCTTCTTTCTCACCTTCTCAAATTCACCTTTCCTTCCTTCTTTCTCATCTTTCCTCTTTCCTTCCGTCTCACTTCCTCCTCCTTCCTTCCTCCCTTCCTTCTCACCTTCTCCTTCTTCCTTCCTTCTCACCTCCTTCCTTCCTTCTCCTCTTTCCTTCTACTTTCTCCTCCTTCCTTCTTTCCTTCCCACCTTCTCCTTCTTCCTTCCTTCTACTTTCTCCTCCTTCTTTCTTT
>NW_007578109.1:510414-511884 GCF_000690725.1 Stegastes partitus | reverse complement strand
AAACAAATTGTAAAATAAAACAATGAAAAAAATTCTAAAATAGAACTATGAATTAAAAACTATTCAAACAAAATACAAATATGAAACAAAAAACCAAACAGGAAACTTAAAAAAAAAATAAGCCAAACAACAAATTAAATATTAAAATAAAACAAAAGAAAAGAAAAAAACAACTAATAACATTTTAAAAACATTAAAAATTAGGAATAATTCAGTATAAAGTCAGCCATTTATTTGTGGAGCAGAAGCATAAAGAGTATTTACAGTATACGTATGATTATATGACTCTATCTGTACCCAGTGCTGTTTGTTATGTTGGTGTAAGTTTACTTCTGTTTGCTCTGACTGTTGTCCACTGGTCGTCTGTCTGTTCAGCACTTTGTAAACTCTGTTTTTAAGCTGCTATACGCTCTCCTGTTGACCCCTCAGAGTTCTCTACCGACCCGTCTGGGGGTCCCGGTGCCCAGGTTGGGAACCACTGCAGTGTTGTCAGATGGTTCTGGAGGATTTCTGCAGGCATCAACAGAGAACAGCAGTGGGTGCAGTTTAATTTGCTCACGGTGTTGCTGAGAAGTTGGTTTTCCAGAAAGCGTGACCTCTGGATAATCCGGCAAACACAGCGCAGGTCCATTTCACAGGAACTAAAACCGACCAACAGAACTGTTGGTGTTCAGCGACAGAAGAAAACTGCCAAAAACAAGCAACTGGAATTATTTTGATTCTGCTGCTGCTCAGTAGTTCTGCGAAAACTTTCATTTTCCTCTTCAGGCTGAGGAATAAGAAGCATGTAAATAAACCAGATAAGATCAAGTTTTGTTCTGCTGCTTGTCTAAAGTTAGTCCGAACCAGTCGGTCGTATATTAACTCCATACTGGTACTCACACGTCAGACAGAAATACTGCACGTTTTACTGCACTACTGTCGATAAAACCCAAAGCATCAGCCTGTGTGTTTCCCACCAACCATCTGGTGTACCCTGCAGGTTGATCTGGTGACCCTTCACCGGGCCGGCCCCCTATGTTGAGAACCAGCTGACTACATGTAGAACCAGTAGCTGTACCTTAAACTGACATCTAATAACTGCAATACTTTGTACTTTAGCTGCAGAATTTTTACTGTAGATAAGTGTTTGTACATCCTGGGCCGTCTTCTGCCACTCAGCCAAAAAACTTAGCCTGACTGTTTAGGTTTAAACCAGTCCAGACCAGAACCATGGGGACTAGAACCATCCAGACCAGAACCATCCAGACAAGAACTATCCAGACCAGAACCATCCAGTAGACCAGACTGGGACAGATCAACCAATCTAAGTTAAACCAGTCCATGCAGCACCAGACTGAACAAACTAAACCAGTCCAAACTAAACCAGTCCAAACCAAAGCAGTCCAAACAAAACTACTTCAAACTAAACCAGTCCAAACTAAACCAGTTCAAACTAAACCAGTCCAAACCAAAGCAGTCCAAACAAAA
>NW_007578109.1:475287-510154 GCF_000690725.1 Stegastes partitus | reverse complement strand
AAACTAGTTCAAAATAAAACAGTTCGACCTAAACCAGTCCAAACTAAACCAGTTCAAACTAAACCAGTCCAAACTAAACCAGTCCAAACAAAAGTAGTTCAAACTAAACCAGTCCAAAATAAACTAGTTCAAAATAAACCAGTTCAACCTAAACCAGTCCATGCCGCACCAGACTGAACAAACTAAACCAGTCCAAACTAAAGTAGTTTAAACTAAACCAGTCCAAACAAAACTAGTTCAAACTAAGCCAGTCCAAACTAAACCAGTTCAAAATAAACCAGTTCAAACTAAACTAGTTCAGACTAAACCAGTGCAAACTAAACCAGTCCAAACTAAACCAGTTCAACTTAAACCAGTCCAACCTAAACCAGTTCAAACTAAACCAGTCCATGCCGCACCAGACTGAACAAACTAAACCAGTTAAAACTAACCCAGTTCAAACTAAACCATTCCAAACTAAACCAGCTCAAACTAAGCCAGTCCAAACTAAACCAGTTAAAACTAAACCAGTTCAAACTAAACCAGTCCATTCCGCACCAGACTGAACAAACTAAACCAGTTCAAACCAAACCAGTTCAAACTAATCCAGTCCAAACCAAACCAGTTCAAACTAAACCAGTTCAAACCATCGCCACCTGATCAAACCAAACCCGTCCAAATCAGAGGTAAGTATTTCAGGCAAGACTAAATGAATCCAGACTAAACCAATCGATCGAAGTCAGACCAAAGATCAGACCCGAGAGATTAACCTGACCCAGTTAGAGTTCATGTCAGACTGATCCAAACCAGGCCGGGTCACGATAAACCAGCCCAGATGGAACCAGTCTTGTGTCAAATATGGAGGAACCCAAACAAGAACCAACCAAAGTAGTGACAACAAACAAACACATCCGTCTCTTCCCAAACAAACACAGTAAACTGAGTTGATCCAGATGAACTCGAGCTAACTGACAGCAGCCATTGTGCGGCGTCGACACGCCGCTCTGACACAGACTGACAGCGATTGTTGGTTTGTGTAGGCCCTGACGACGAAGATGAAGGTGAGGATGATGATGGCGGAGGGTGAAAGCCACCGTCAGCCTCCACTGTTCCTCCCCTGTCATCTCCACCACTGGCAACCGCCGCCGCTGCCACCGCCGCCGCCGCCGCCGCCGCCAGGCCTCGTGCTAATTACCGCTACATCTGTCTTTCTGGTTTTTTCCTCTTCTTCCCTCGTTCCTCCGTTGTCTGCCGAACAAATAGTTCACGCCACCTCCCTCCCCTCCACCGTCGCTCCTCTTTACTCCTCCTGACACCTCCCTGCGTCTCCTCACAGCTGGAGGCAGTGTCAGCGCCGCTCCATTGTGGATTGTATTTGCATGTTTTTGTGCGTCGCATGTGTGTGTTGCGCGAGAGTGCGAGCGTTTGGTATTAAACACTGGTGCATTTTTCTCTCTTCCCACATCCTCTCTGTATATATTTGTGTATGCTAATGAGGAATTTCTGTGCTGCCAGCCATAATGGAGCTGCTAGATAATAACCCTGCAAAACAAACTCAGCCGCAAACCAACAAACCAATTATCTCTGCTCTTGTTTTTCCGAGCCCACTGTAATTACAGTACGCACAAGAAAGAGGAGTGTGTTTTCACCGGCTAAGGAAAGGAAAAAAAAAACAACATTTTGATTTCATTTTTCCACCTAAACTCCTGGAGCAAAGTCTCCCCCTCAGCCTCACCCCTCTCTCTTCGGTTCAGATTTACCCATCATTCCCATGGAGGGGGCTGCGAGGATCGACAGACAACGAGACGGGCGTTAAAAAAAGAAGAAAAAAAATGACAGCGCGACAAATAACCTTCCTCGCTTTCTGCCCACAAATTCGACCAAAGACATAGAAAAAGCCTCTAAACTATGTCCCGCGGCCAAATGAGACACCTGTCCAAACCTCTAAAGACCTTTTGTGTCTTTCACAGATTCTTTGCGCTGCGTTCTAATTGGCTGGCCGGCCTGTGTGTTAGCGTGCATGGCATGCCCGGCTGCCGAGAAGGTAAAATAGGCAGGCGGGGGAGCTGAATAGAAATGTGATTGTGTTGCTGTCAAGCGCTCCCACATGAACTCCCCTTTTCTTTCTCCACCCGGACAGAGAGGAGAAGTGTGAAGGGGGAGGAGGGGGAGGACGAGGAGGGAGGAGGGGGGAGGAAGAGAAGAAGAAGAAGAAGAGGAAGGGTGAGAGAGAGGGAGAGAGAGTGAAAGAGACACACTTCATTTGTCATCCAGCGGCCTGATTGGAGTGGCAAAGCCAATTCACATCTCGAGTGGAGTTCCCATCACACAAACCCCCTATACCAAACCTCCTCCATCACCCGCCTCCCCCTCCTCACCCCCTGCATCCTGCCAATCAAGCGCAGCCTGTACAAGCTGCCGGTGTTTCGAGCTGAGAGCTTCATCATCATGGATGGGAGCGGTAATGACTCTCTCTCAGGGCTGTAATAGCTGCAGCTAATGGGGAAGGGTGGGAGGGGGAGGAGGGGGAGGAGGTGAGGGTCATGGGGGAGGCTGGATGGATCGGGGGGAGGCGGCTGCAGAGCCGCCGCTGCTGCCGTCACAGCCGGGAGCTCGTGTAACTTTTTTTGGGGTGATTTTCGGCGACGGCTTCACATCACTCAGCGGCTGAAAGCGTTTCGCAGCAGCACCTGATTGTCCATAAATACAGAAATACATTTTCCTAAAAATCCCAAAACCGGAGCTCGTATTTGTCGAGCAGCTAACAATCACTCTTAGGAAGGGCACTGAAAGTTAAACTACGGTTAGACTAGAAACAGTCCTACAACAGAGCAGGATGTGACCGATACCGGCTCCAGCTAGAGACGGGCTCACCGGGCCCCATACGGACCTGACGCGACATCTCTTAACGGAAAGTTAATCAAAGTGCTGCAAACACGTGCAAAACATGTTTCAACCAAAGAGAAAAACTAAATCAAAACAAAAGAGGAAAAAAACTGACTGAAAAGACACTCAAACAGGCCCCACGTGACTTGAGATCGACTAAAAAGAGATAAAAATTACTAAAACACAGAGGACACCAAGACACAGCCACAGAGCTCCACGAATACAACAAACACAGCCGCAATATGAGCAAAAAAGAGATGAAATATGAGCAAAAAAAGAGATGAAATATGAGCAAAAAAAGAGATGAAATATGAGCAAAATGACTGACAAATATCAGACGATGCGAAATGATCACACGTGAGACTAAAAAAAATCACACAACATGACAACAGAGGTGTAAAATATTCACAAGTGAGAGAAAGAAAATGAAAAACAAAGAGACTTGAAACGACCACAAGGAGAATAAATGATCAGATAGACAAAATAAAAACGACCTAAAACCAACCAGTCTGAAAAGCACAACAATAGACACAAACCAGCCAAAAGGAGACGCAAAGTGACCGAGAACACATGCAAATAACCGTAAGTGACACGAAAACGGCCCTAAAGAGACAAAAAATGACAACCAGGACACATGAAACAGACAAAAAGGCTGAAAATGATTTAAAGAGATGCAGCGCGACTGGAAGGGGACGGACAACCAACTAAAAGAGTTAAAATAATCACACACAGTTGAAAAAAACCCCCCACAAACAATCAACCAAAATGACTAAAAGAGACTCACAATAACAATCAAAATGACTAAAGAGATGCAAAATGACAACACAAACACACAAAACTGCCACAAATACAACAAAAAGACAAACAGTGACTGAAACGAGGCAAATAAAATGATCCAAAGAGATGCCAGATAATCAGAAAAAGACATAAAATGAGTGATGGAGACGCAAAATGAATAAAAAGAGATGAAATAAAATGACTAAAATAAACACAAAAGTGCCACAAAGTGAAATAAACTGACCAACAAAGAGTCTCTACATGACTAAAAGCCATGCAACACGAGACCAGGACACATGAAACAGTCACACAAATTAGTTACACAAATACAAAAAAAATACACAAAACGTCCACAAAGAGACACAAAAACAACCAAACAGAGACGCAAAGTGACCGACAACAGACTCAAAATAACTGTAAGTGATACGAAAACGGCCCTAAAGAGACAAGAAATGACGACCAGGACACATGAAACAGACAAAAAGATCCGCAAATACAAAAAAAGAAAAAAAAACTGTAAATGATTTAAAGAGATGCAGCGTGACGGAAAAAACCCCCACAAACAACCAACCAAAATGACAAAAAGAGACTCAAAATGACAACAAAAACACACAAAACAGCCACAAATACAACAAAAAGAGATGTACATCATTGAGAAAAGACAAACAGCGACTGAAACGAGGCAAAAATGATCCAGACAGATGCCAAATAATCAAAAAAAGACATAAACTAAGTGGCGGAGATGCAAAATGATTAAAAAGAGATTAAATAAAACGACTAAAATAAACACAAACTGATGAACAAAGAGTCTCTACATGACTAAAAGCGAAGCAACGCGACAACCAGAACACATGAAACACTCACAGAGTTACACAGATATAATAAAACACAAACAGCCAAACAGAGCCGCTGGACAATGAGTGCCTTTGACTACTAATCTTTATTTCTAGCTGATGTAAATGAGGCGGCGGCGCGGCCCTCTGGTGTGGTTTTAATGGTTTCCGGCCAACAATGGACTCCGAGGCTCACAGGAATCTGATGCATCAGGCCGCCGCCGCCGCCGCACACAGCACTTGTTAGTAGATGCTCTCATTGTTGGTTTGGAGACTGGAGGCTACAAAGCGAGTTAACCTCCAGAGCAGAGGGATGCAGACGATTATTAACATGTCCCGCACCGCAAATTAAATTCTCTGAAATTCGGCGTCTGGCCCTCGACCTCTCTCAGATTTCTTTTCTCCCGGCTGCTCGGCCCCCCCTCCTGGGGATTTCATTTCACTTTTTGGCTTCTCCGTCTCCCTCCAAACACACGTCTATTATACGTCTTTTAATATTCTTCTGTCTTCCTCCCCGTCACCTTCTCTCCTCTTCTGTTTTCACTCCTAAATGATGCTGTCAGTCCATGAATGCGGCGTCTGTGGATGAGTCATGTGCAGGGGTTTTCTGCGGGTCCGTCATGGCTGCTGGCTCTCAGCATAATCTGGTAAACAGTTGTGTTATTGGGTCCTTCGCTGTGTGTTTGTGTGGGTGGAGGTGTGAGTCTTTTCAGAGGTTACAAACAGTATTTCTCATATTTTTTGGGTTGCTTTTTTGTTGTGAGATTCCCCGCAAGAAACACAGATAATGTCAAATTCTCCTCTTGTCTCCAAAACAAGACAGAAAAAAAAAAGCTCTGCGTTGAAAACTTGACAGAAAAGAGCCGTTTGAATTCATCGTTTATCCTAAATCGACACTAATTTAGTGAAATCAGTGACGGGTGCAGCGTCACGGTCTTCACACGTCCCTACGAGTCTTCAATGCATTACATAAGGCATGAAGACTCAGAACCGGTGCGGATGCTGCAGGACTGGATCTTAAATAGAACCAGCAGTATTATGACAGGAAGCTTATTCACATGCGCTCCGTGTCCAACAGTGACGAGAGTACAACTGGAACCGGGTCTTACTGGGTTATAAATACAATAAAACTCATAATTCATTTTTTGGATGAACCTAAAACATAACTGCAGCTCATCGGTGTGCAGCAGAGAGGATTTAAAATGTGACAGGACTGTGTTGTGATTACAAATGAGACTGAACACTGACTTTAATGCACCATATAGAGAATACATCTCATAAGCTGTACGGGTAACTTTAATGGTTATATTTAAAATAACTAAAGCTCAACCATGACCATGTTGGACCTGGAACGTTGCTGTAAACATTCACTAACCGGCCTTACACAGTGTGGACCAACCTAGAACCAGTGCTCCCAGTTACAAAGAGCTCTTATATAGCTGATCAATCTGCAATCGTGAGAATACTTACATAAGAATAAAATGTGCTCTGGAAACAGCTGCCGAGACATAAGAATGAAAGTACAGAGATTAAAAATGCCCGAAAGAAAAATAATAAAACTACAAAGAGCTAAAAGTGGCAACTGGACCGCATGAGACACACGAATATGTCACAAGGAACAGAAACTGGCTAAAAGGAACACTTAGTGACCACAAACTGACCACAAGGATCCGTGAAATAAATGATTAAAAGAGACATGAAACAGACGCAAAATGACCAGAAAGAGACAAAAAAATGACAATCGAGACACACAAAACAGATAAAAAAAGAAAGAGATATATGTTGAAGACGGATGCAAAATGACCAAAAACAGACTTAAATCTTCATTAGACACACAAAATGATGAAAAAGATGCAAAATGATCAAAAACAGATGCAAGAAAAGACACAAAGTGACCACAAAGATGCATGAAATGACCACAAGTAATCACTAAGAGACTCGAAAGAGTGTAAAAATGATTGAAAGAGATATAAAAAAGCCCAAAATGGACGCAAAGTGACCAACAAGAGACAAAAAAATGACAACCGAGACACACAAAACAGCCACAAAGATTTAAAAAATGATTTATCAAAGACGGACAAAGAATTAAACCTTCTCAAGAGACACAAAATGATGAAAAAGATGCAAAATGATCAAAAATAGATG
The DNA here is from genome assembly GCF_000690725.1 of Stegastes partitus. Taxonomy (NCBI): domain Eukaryota; kingdom Metazoa; phylum Chordata; class Actinopteri; family Pomacentridae; genus Stegastes; species Stegastes partitus. The sequence goes on along the minus strand of NW_007578109.1, from coordinate 503,534 downwards.
CAAAAAAAGCAGGGCTGAAAGCGCCTCCATCGGCTTTATGTGGCTGAAACAGTCATTCAACCTGATACCGGAACGCTATCACGGCCCGTATTTATGTGTCCAAACCCGTAAACGTCCCGGTAACACCCAGAACTGAGACTTCAGGCTGGAATGTAATGAAGGTAGAACTCAGAGCTCGTCCGTTTCCATCGTGTTCCATCAGTTTATCAGCCGACGCCCCAAAGCAAGAAACCGAATCCCACTGGTGACCTCTGACCTTCTGATGAGCTGCAACAGGAGAACCTCCCCAGAGTGGATCAATAAACTGCATCGTTATCAGCTACCGGAGCAGATATCTGCAGGTTCTGTGGCCTTCAGGACATCCAGCTAATGAGGTTTTAAGGGTCTATCAGCAGGTTCTAGAGGTCCTTTAATGAGGGTCTGTAGACCACTGATCCTTTAAAGAGGGTCTGAAGACCACTGGTACTTTAAGATGTTCTAGTGGCCACTGAAGAGGTTTTAATTCAGGAGGTTCTGGAGATCCCTCTAGATAGTCTAAGAAGTCCTGATGGCCAATGAGAAGGTTGGCAGGTTCCCTAATGTGTTGTAGTGGTCACTGAAGAGCCTTTGAGGGTCTGTCAGATGTTCTACGGTCCTGTTAGATGTTCTAGTGCTCCTTAAGGAGGTTTTCATAGCCAAGGGTAGGTTTGGAGGGAACCTTAACAGGAAGGAGGGAACCTTGTAGCGGTCCATTAGGAGGTTCTACAACTCCTTTAGAACAATCTTGAGACAATATACGAAGTTGTAGGGATAAATGATGAGGCCGACTGTGGCTGTGGGGAACCTTAGGAGGTTCTAGCAGTCACTGAGGGGGTCTAGGGGACCTTCAGGATGCTCTAGTGGTTCATTACAAGGTTCTGTGCAGTTTTTCTGACATTCTACATTCTGTTTATTTGTCTGGAAGTGTCCTCTAGAAAGCTCAAAGGGTCCAAGAAAAAGTTCTACAGGGTTCTAAGGGTGATTTAAATCATTTTTGGTTTACTTTGGAAAGTTCTAGGTTCTCTTTAGAGTGGTTTAAATGTACTTTAGGAGAACCTTTGGGTCATTTTTGAGAGAGAGGTGATAACTGATGAGGTTGTTCCCTACGTTTGGAGGGAACCTTAATAGGTTCTGGGGATCACTGACGAGGTCCTAGAGATCCTTATCGGTCCATTACAAAGTTCTGTGTGCCTGATGTTCTAGATTGTGTTTAATAGGTTTGAAGTGTCTTTCAGGAAGTTCAAGCCGCCCTTTCATATGTTCTAGTGTACATTAGAAGGTTCTGATAACGTTAGGACGGTCTAGTGGTTACTGAGGAGGTTCTAGTCACCCTTTTAGAATTCCTGTTGATCTTTTACGAGGTTCTGGGTGTCTTGAAGTTCTAGATTTTTTCTTTTAAGAAAGTCCATTCCGAAGTGTCTCCTAAGTGGTTCTACGGGTTTAGTTGCTCTAGTGGTCCACAGGGCGGTTCAAAGTATTCTGAGGTGTTCTGTTCCACTGAGGACACTTTGATGGCTGTTTAAAAGGTCTCAGCGTACTTTGGGAGGTCCTAGGTGTCCCCTAGAAAGATCAGTGGATCCTCTGGGAGGTTCTGACAGTTGTTAAAGAGGTTCTTGGGTTTCTTAAGACGTCTGAACCCCATTAATAACCACTAGAACTCTTTCACTGCAATTCAAAGTGCTCTGTGACAGAACAGTGACCACTCCTGAGGTTCTGGATGTTTCTTAAGAGATTCTAGTTGCCATTATTGGCATTCTGTCCGTATGAAGGGGGTAACTGAACCGCTGGAGGCTCATCTGTTTGTAAACACTTTATGTTTGTGTTCCCTGTTGATGCCTTGCTCCGGCGGGGAATAGAACCTGCAGCCTGGTCGGTGGGTTCTCCGCTCGGCCCACACAGCAGCAGGAAGTCTTAGCGCTGAGTTAAAGCCTTTAAAGGATTATTCCACCTATTTAAAGTGTTTCTGTTAAAGCGTGTAATCCTGCCGCTGGGAGGCTGAACTCTGCTGCACATCTGAACATCTTTCAGCTTCGAGCGGCTCGTTTTCCTCTTCAAAGACCGGAGAGGATGCAGAGGCCACGACCTCCGACCTCATCCGGACTCACCACCTCCACCACCTCCCCCACCTCCACCCAGTCAGTGGTGAACTATCCACATTGGAGGTAGAAGTAAAATGTTCTGTGTCATCTCAGTGTCATCCACAGATTTTAAAAACCTGAACCAAACATCTGCACCAGTTTACATCCTTCTTTATTTTATCCTTTATTTTATCTTTTCTGACAGATTTGACTCCTACCCTCTTGTGCTCTCTTTTTTCTTCCACTTGTTCTTGTCTTCATTCCATCTTTCTTTACATCCACTCCTCCTTCGCAGCGTCTTCTCCTACTTCAGCTTTCTTTCCTCGTCTTCGTTTTGTTTTCCTTCCATCCTTTCTTACATATTTGACTCCAACCTTCTTCCTTTTTTACTTCACCCTTTTCCTTCCTCGACTCTTTCCTCCATTTTCCTGTTTTTTTTTTAAATTTCTTGTCTTTCATCTTTACTTTCAAGCTTCTCCTCTCCAACCTCACTTTCCCTCCGTTCCTCTTATTTCATTCCAAGCATATTTTTAACTTCTCGTCCTCTTTTCCTTCCTCGTCCTTCTTTCCTTCACTCTTTCCTCCATTTATAAACTTCGTACAGTTTATAATATCTTCCTTCGTCTTTATTTTAAAGCTCTTATTTCTTCTTACCTCCCACATTCTTCCTTTTTCCTTCTACGTTTTCTGACCTCTGCTTTCATTCATTTTGTCGTTTTTCAGCTTTTAATTCATTTTTTGGTATTTTTTCTGTCGGAAATTTCTTCCATTCATAATTAATTTTCCCTCCTTTCCTACTTGAATCAATCAATCAGACTTAAATTTATATACCACTTTTCTTACAAGTACAATTAAACACAAAGTAACAGGAATGCAATACTGTTTTAATCCCCTCTCCTGCATGTATTCCTTGACTCCTTCTCAGCTTTCTTACTTCTACCATGTCTTTCCTATTTGACTCCATCCTTTCTTCCTTTTCCACTCTAACTCGTTCCTCTGTTTAGTTCTTCCATTTTCTTGTAGTTTAATTCCTGCTCGTCTTCTCTTCCTACATCATTTGTCTTCCCTTGTCATTTTTCTGTGTTTTCCTTCTCATCCTGTTTCTCTGTTTTTAATTATCGGGCCTCCTTCCTATAAACTCTGCTTTAAACTCGTCTGTTCTTTTACCGAAGTAGTCTCTAAAAGTATTTATTTACTTCAGTTTGTTTAACTTGGATGCTTTTACAGTTATTCTTTATTTTGAGGCACTACATAGAGGATATTCCTTGTGTCCTTCTTTACTCTCCTGCCTCCTCTTTCCTTTAACTCCCTCCTAGCCTCTCTGTCCTTTTCAGATTCACCTGTTGCCATGATCCTAACTTTTCCGTCTCCTCCCTCCCTCCACACTTTGCTCGTCTTTCACGTCCTGCTGAACTTTTCTGTCGTCTGCAGCGTTTGCGTGTCGTAGTTTTGACACTTTTCCTCAGAAGCAGCCCCGTACAGCTCGAGGAGAAGCCGTTTAAGGCTCCCTCCTCCTCCTCCATCCCTCGCTCCTCGTTCCTCCTGCTTCCCCGTCGGAGGAGAACTCGACTCCTTGGCGGCTGTAATCACTTTACTACTGTTTTTGTTCGCGGTAAGTGGACTAAATATTTGGATGCTCATAAGCAAAGCAGAATAATTGAACGTGTGATTTGTGGCAGCTGGCTCCGAGTCTATGGGCTTGTCTCGGCATAATGAAAACAGCTAGCGAGCCGCTGTAAACAAAAGCAACTTGTTATGTTGCAAACCCCTCGCTGTGCTTTGCTGTGTGTGGGAAACAACTAATTTTCTTGATGGCGTACTGTAATCATGGCGAAGCTTTACCACGCGCTGTGCTGAGTACTGCACTGCTTATTAATACGGAGAGAGAGAGTCGGTCCACTCCTGGCAGAGCTACTATTACTGCAAACACTTTAAAGTGTGAAGAGAGAGAGCGCTGCACACCAACTTGAATTATTATAATTATTAGTTGAGTCCAGAGCGGCGGACTGGGCCGGCCAGAGGACCTGAGCCTATTTACAGCCGCCGCTGGAGCTTCAAATTTGGATTCCAGGACCGAGCACTTCTTTAAAATCACACAGTAATTATAATAATAAAAACAATTACAGTAATAACAATGACGCAGGTGAAGGAAAGCCTCCCAGCCGTCGAGCCCGTCGACACGCCAGGAGGCTCCCCGAAGGTTAAATGGAGACGGCAGACCCACGACACCAGAACTTCAGAAAGTAGAACAATTAACTGGAAAGTTCTGTTAAAACAACTCAATAACAAAACACCGGCTACGCCTTCAGCTCCACCGTTTACTACACAGCGAGCGTAAATAAAGGCCGATGCTCTAAACAGAGACGCTCAGAGGTTTAAGCTCTACAACAACGGCCTCCACAATTCCAGTCAGACGAAGGAGAACTGAAGAGTTTACAGCAGAACTGACCTGTTTTACAGTCTCTTCAGACCAAATTAACTGTATTTTCATGGTTTCTGCAAGACTTTTAAACGCCTTAATGCCACATGGAACACAAACAACAGAAAACAAACAACAACACCTAAAATCTATTTCAAGTAACACATGTTTCGACATTTCTGTGTCCAACAGTAACTCCTGATAATATAACGAATCCATTAAAGGGACCTGGACGCACGTATAGATCGGATTAGTTCAGATGAGCCGACCTTAATGTACAATCAAAGATGCCAACACGAAGATACTGGACAGCCTGAAGGGTCGAGGTTCCCCGACAGAGGCTGCAGAACAACCAAAGACACACTGGACACCACATCAGCTCAACCTATCAGGTCACAGAGGCCGTCTACAATAAAAACAGCTAGTAAAATAAATATAAATAAATGACATCACAACAAAACAAATTTAAAAAATAACTTAAAAGCATACACACAAAAAAAGAGATAAAAATCTGAAATAAAATTAACAGTAAAGAAAATAAATAAAAATAAACAGAAAAATATCAAAAAGGACAAAATTATTGTGTAAAAATATTTGATTATCAGCATTAATTTATCAGAAATCTTTTCATGTCTGTTTAATTTATATTTATTTCTTTTTTCACAAGGCGGCTGGTGAAAGTGTTGAAATCTTTAGCTTCTTCTGTGGTTCATCTTTTTCACTTTTTTTTTTCCGACGAATGATTAATTGATTAACAATCTGATGATCCGGTCGGGTTGGGATTTGGAGTTCCGGTGAACAAAATGAAAGGAGTCAGGTTTAAAAACTTCTCTTTCTTTCACTTTTCATCCTCCTCCTCCTCCTCCTCCTCCTCCTCCTCCTCCTCGATCCGTCTCATCCTCTTCTCTGTGTGAAGACAGCAGAACAACAGACCCTCCACCTCTTCATCCTCTCTCGTCTGTCTTCTCTCGACAGATTCCTCCTTCACCAGAACAAAAGCTGCTCTCCACATCACTTAGTCTTGACCTGCACCTGTGGAGGGGCGAGAGAGCATCACACGGGCCTGGAGAGGGAGAGCGAGTGGAGGGGGAGGCCGGCCGGTCGGGCCCTGAGAGGGTCAGGAGTCGGGGCCGGGGGTCGAAGGTCAAGAGGAAGTCCTTTCTGCCGACAGAGAGCCACTTATCATTCTCATCTAATGGAGCAGCCATCTGTCAATCAGGAAGAGAGGGGAGGGGCCAACAGGTATCGCTGGCCCCTGATGCCGCCGCCGCTGTCCCCCGAGGGCCCGGAGCTCCTAGAAATATGGCTCAGGGGTCCGAAGCAGGTCGTGGGATTGTTTACGGTGGCCCTCTGTCCCCCGACCCTGAACAGCGCAGACAAGCGGAGAGTTTAATCGAGTTTCAGCGACCCGAAGACGCCCTGCTGCTGCCGCGATAATTAAACCTGAGTCACACCTGAGCTGATTCTGCTCAGCTGAACGTCAGGAAACGCTCCCAGGAGTCCAAGAGGACGCCTTCCGACGCCTTCGTTTGCTCTCAGAACACAAAATATTCAGTTTGTCGTGCTGTAAAAACAATTCTGTAACGACAACAGTGAACACCTGCAGCAACTGTAGAAACACCTCCTTAAACATGTTGATGTAAATGAATCCTCTGTTCCTGTGACTTCACCAGACATGACCTGTAATTTAATAAGACATCCAGAAATGATTTTTTTCTGATTTCAATACAGTAAAAGATTATTTCCATGGACATTGAATCTATCTTGTGGATTAATCTATCAGTTGTTTTCTCCCTAAAATGTCATGTGTCTATCTGCTGTACTGATGAAGTTCTGAGGCTCAGAAATGATGGAAGAAGTCCATTAAAGTGATCAATCTGGACCCTCCTCTGTGGACTTCAAGGACCTGGAACTCTGGAACATTCACAGTCTGAAGGTAGAACTCTGGTCAGTAGATAAAGGTGCTGCAGATACAAAACCAGGTGTTCTGAGGAGGTCCAGGTTGATTTCATATGGAAGGACACACAGCTGAGGTTCTGCATTTGTCTCCTCATTAACTGTGAACTGAAGCATGATGAACGTCAGGCGTCTGAGCGGAGACGGATTCATCCACGTTTTACCAGTTCAATTAAAATATAGAACACTAGAATGTGGAAAGTGTATTTTGCAGTTTTCTTTTCTTCATAGCACAATTTAAAATAAATAAACAAATAAAAGAATTGCCAAATCCCCAAATTAAAAACTGAATATCAACACAACAAACAAACACATCATCTCTACACCTTCAACCCTTACTAGGGTCATGGGGGGCGGAGTCTATCCCAGCTGACTCAGGGTGAAGGCCGGTTCACCTGGACAGGTCACCAGTCTATCACAGGGCTACACTTAGAGACAGACAACCAAGCACACTCACATTCACACCTACGGACAATTTACAATCACCAATTAACCTCAACATGTTTCTGGACTGTGGGAGGAAGCCGGAGAACCCGGAGAGAACCCACGCTGCACGGGGAGAACATGGAGACTCCAGGCAAAAAGATCCCGGCTGTCCTCACCGGGACGCCAACCGGTGATCTTCTAGCTGTGAAGCGCTAACGGTGCTAATACATGATGAATCATTAAAAGGACTGGAGTCCAGTGGAAAGTACACCTGTTACAGATTGCAGCATTCTTAATTGCAGACTTATCAAGCTGCTCGGCCGTAGAAACTCTGTCCTGATGGACTTTGGCTCTTCCAGCTAAGCTGAGTTCTGGTTGGAGGTCATGAACCTCCTCAGAGTCTCTGTCATGGTGCCATCGCTGCTAAACTCCCGCAAATTTTATTGTGTAAGAACAGATTAGCATCAATAAAAACGTTCTTTGACATTATTTACAGTTTTGACTTGTTTTTTGACAGATAACGTAAATTATTGCTATTTTCTAGGATTTTACTATTTATTATCTTTAATTTAACACAACAGTGTAAAATAAGAGTAAACTATTTTTGAAAAATTAAAGCTAAAAAACAAATATTTTCTACAATGCAATCTACTCTGACATGCACGCCCTTCCTCTTCTGCCTTATTAGTTCATACATTTTATATCAGGTAATTGATTAACAGTTGACCATGACCATCCTGAGCCCAGACTGATGGGGCAGAGCAAACTGTGAGAATAACACAGATGTTTTAAATCAGAAGCTCCTGATGTCTGCACCACGACAAGCTGCAGAGTGAGTTTAGCTTGAAGCACCTTCAGAGACTCATAAGTTTCCTTCATGAAGGTTTGTGTTGCTGTCACACGATGCTGACAGAAACACACCGAAGTGAACGTTCGCCTGTTTCCATGAGTGACACCGGGTCTGAGTGGACTGATCCAGAGTCTGTGTGCCGGCCACCGGACACTCGGGGCTGTTTGTTGATGCACAGTCGCACATTTAATCCACCGAGCCTCCAATTATCCTGAAACACAATCTGCTGTCACCTGGACCAGCACCGCCTCCAACAGCTAGTATCAGACGTTCCCACTGTCACAGAGCAGAGATCCACCCGACTCCCCTGGGACCTCCTCCTCCAGCCTCCTCTGGCCTCCTCTTCCAGCCTCCTGCAGCCTCCTCTTTCAGTCTCCTCCAGTCTCCTCTGGCCTCCTCCGTCCTCTGACCTCCTCTGGCCTCCTCCTCTGGCCTCCTCCAGCCTCCTCCTCCGTCCTCTGACCTCCTCTGGCCTCCTCCTCCGGCCTCTTCTGGCCTCCTCCAGCCTCCTCTGGCCTCCTCCAGCCTCCTCCAGTCTCCTGCAGCCTCCTCCGGCCTCCAGCTCACCCCAGATCTAACTGTCTCTGGGTCTGCACATGTCTCCACGTTCATGCAGACTCATTTCTGCAGCAGTGAAACTCCTAGAAGCTTCCGCAGTAGGACAGAAGGAGGCGGCCAGCCGAGGCCGGAGTCCCTGCTGGTGGTGTGTAATGATCGGATCAGTGATTTAATGACAGCCTGTTCAGTCTGGGAGAAACCTCTCACTGCTTTTCTCAGAGTTTCCAGCCCTGCAGGGATTATAGAGCAGGGGACTGCTGCGGTAGCGTGGCCCAAAACCACAGCTGGTCCCCGGGGAGAGCGGCGAGGCGGTCGCCCAGAGTCCCGGAGGAGCAGGTGGAGCGTGGGAAAAACTATCTGGAGAGGGAGGCGTCTTCTGAATAACTGTACTGAACCTCAGGCTGCACTGGGCCGTGCACAACTACCCAAACTACTACCGGTTGGTTTATCAATTACAATGACAGACACTTAACCGTCTGCAGCGTGTTTACAGGAGAAGCACATGAATCAAACGTAACGCCTGAATCAGACGAACACAGCCCTCAGAACAACACAGAAGTTGTTTTGAAATTAAAGTATCTCCTCCAACTCTGCTTTTATTTTTATTACATCCAAACACACCACACCTGCATTAAAACCTCAAACTAGAGTTTCATAACTTAGGTTCTGTAAGTGTTGGTTATGGGTCAGTACCAGTCACAGATGATTAGTAACCAAGGAGGCAAACAGCCAACTGTTTGTCCTCCAACTCCCCTAATCTCTGTTTCCCATCTTCATGTGTCCCCTCTCCCATCCTATGCTTGTTCAGGTGAGCTACCTGGTGTCGGGTTTCACCTTCAAAGAGACCTCTGTAGTTAGAAATCAAACGGTTGTTAGTTGAATTAGAACGCCTTACTTCAGTCTGTTTAAAGTGATTTTTGGTCCCACCAACTGAGCCGCTGCAGTGACCGATGGAGTCTGAAGCGAGAGGCGTTTAGGGAACATCAGTAAATCGTATAAACCTCCTGGGTAACGTTCTCCTCCTCCAACCTGCACGAGCCTCTGCATGAACATGGGAGCTGGGAAGTTTTAAATTCTTGCCCTCAAAAGACACATCTTACCTGGAAAAGTCATTTTAAGGGTTTAATATCTCCAGAAATATAACTTCCACAGTCGTGAGAATTAGTGAAGACGGAGACGATTAGATAAGATGTTACACCACCCGGTACCTGACATGACATGGACTGACCCAGACCACTGTTTTTGGTACTGAAAGACGATTTTTTAATCATTTTCAAGGCCCAGTAATCCAACATTAGTCCTCTGCTGGATCCATTTATTCATTTCCATCTGCTGGAAACTACTCTGGCTGTGTCCTCGCCAGGTCTCACATCCATGACAGTTATACTTTGGAGATGTTTAATCTCTAAACTGGCCCCACAGGTGAGACGTTTTCTTAAGAGTGAAGATGTAAAATAGTAAAAATCCAACCAGATGATTTTACTGACTGACTGAACTAAACCTGTGACGGGAACCACTCCCTGAGTTCTGTCTGAGCTGACGTGGACCGACCCTCGTGGCTTCAGGATTTCCAGATGACGTGCAGGAGCTGAACGGCGCCAGCGAGGCTTCGGGGCGTTGCTGCTGTTTCCTGGTGTTTTCCGGCTGTTTGGATCCAAACAGGGCCGGCTGTGTGTTCAGGTTACGGCCTGCGTTCCTGCAGACGAGCTCGGATATCTGACAATCCTCCTCCTTCCTGTCTGCTAACCAGCCATTAGCTGATTGGAGGCCGTCGATGTGTAATAATATTCTGGCGGGCGGCGGTGGCGCTGGTGATACTGGTGATGGTGGCGTGGGGGGCGGGCAGAGGGAGAAAGGGAGGGGGTCCAGCTATCCCTCCATCCATCCATCCATCCATCCATCCAAATCAGCATTAATCAACACGGTTCATTCCTCCTCGTATCAAATCAGACAAATGATTACTGGCATTCAGGCGACGAGGGCCGTCGACGGCGAGGGGCAGCGCCGCGCCGCAATCAGCCCGCCGCTCGCTTCCTGGAGATCCTGCCGCAGAATCACAGTGTTTTTCTTTTCTTAACTAATCGCCTAATAAAAGTGACGATGATTGACGGACGGGGAAGAAAGGAAGTGTGTGTGATTCTGCACATCGCAAACCCGAAGCCGAGAGTATTTAGATCAGCACAGATCAGGCCGGCCTGAAAATACTCATCACTCCGTGTTTTCTCCTCTCTGCTCCAGCGTCGATAATTTCATTTCTCTGTGGGGTAAATACAGCGAGCTGACCCGAGAGCCGCGGCAGCACAGAGAGCGTTTAACAGGGATCCAGGTCGGTGGTTCCAGCAGGTGAAGCGTGAACAGATCCATCTGCAGATGATCCTGTTTCTTCAGCCGTGGACCGGACGCGTGTGTGTTTAAGTCCACGCTGCTGCAAACAGCTTCAAACCTGCTGATGACGGGACAGTCACACCTAAACCTCTGAAGACACTCCTGAACCCAGAGTTTAAGAGTTTAAGTGTAGAGAGAACGTATTCATCCATCCACCTGTTAAATGTGTGTATTAAACAACAGCTAATCCGAGGACGACTTGAATTTACTGGCATTTATTATAGGACTTTATTTTTATTTTTTAACTCTTATTGTACAAACTCACTGGTTTGACTACATCTGGTTTTTAACATTAAACCTATTTTCACTGCGATATAAAGTCCTAAAACAGCAGCTGAAGGACAGACAACTCATGTCATCACCGGTGTGGTTACAGCTCAGTCGGTTCTGGTTTCTGGGCAGGTTTTAATAGAAAAATGTAGAATAACTTAAACTCAAGTTTGGTTATTCGTACTGACATAACAATACGTCACACACAACGTACTCAAAGACCACCAGGAGGTTGAAGATCCAACGGTTCTGTTCCTTTTTACAGTTTCTGGCCCATAAATGGGCTCATTTCAGCCTTTCAGAGCCACCAGGTGTTGTGGAGGTTGAATATTTTAAATTAAAACAGTTTCATGGCTGCTTGTGACTAATATTTGTCACAGAATTGATCAAATATTTGAGTAGAAAAGGCTGAAACCTGCTGCCTCGTCCCTGATGTTTGTTTAGTCGACTAATAGAAGGTGAGATGAAATAAAGCAGCCGACTGGTTTTGTGGCTCAGAGGGTTAAAACGACCGTCTCTTTATTACACTACAGACTGGACAAACTGCTGATTAATTACAGGATTTATTAACCGTAACTACTGTCAGGAAAATCAGCCGCATTCGTTTATGTATAGAGTATTATATTATATTATAAGTATTATGGTATTTTTGCGCATTATGACGTTGCAGACAGTTGTGCCGTGTGACTCTGTGGGACAATAAAACATATCTATATCTATATCTTTATATGTATATCTATGTGAACCCAGTCCTCCAACCTGAGACAGCCTTGTGCTGAAGGGAGGATCAGACAAGATGTCCTCACTTCTTTTTATATTTGATATTTATTACAACTCTCTATTGCTGTATTTTACTTATATTTTGCTCTTGTTTTATTGTACTTATTATTTATCAGGCTTTTTCTTAAAAAAAGAAAAAAAAAACCTGAGTACTAATTTTGTAGCACAAACATGTGAACGTGAGCTGGCAGGACAAATAAAGTTCCTTCAATCCTTGAATCCTTTTCAAAAAAAATGTCTTGAACAGTCATGAATGCTGCCGCGGCATCAACCCGAGGCTCAGCGTTCACACTCAGGACGTCTCTGGTCGTCAAAGCTTCATAAACATTCACCAAAAACTGTGTCACACTATAAACGTTCCCCCTTTTCCAAAATAACCTCATTCTCCAGTAAGTCCTCGCCATCCTCAGACCTTCTCCTCCGTCCTATGAGTGATGATCGTAGCTGCACCGGAGCGTCAACGAATAATCGATTCCAGTCAACTAAAATATTATTAACGACAGAAAATGAGACTCAAAACAGGGACGCAAATTAATCATAAAAGACATGAGAAAAGTTCAAAAAAATAACATAAATTAACTGTAAAGACAAACAGAAACGGCCTCTGACACCCAGAAAACAAGCACACACACAAAAAAAGCAAACTACCGAATAAATAATTCAGTTGTTAGTTTAGATTTTCACTAAAATCGTCACTTTTTTATGGTTCTTATTTAAATTTAACTCTTAATTCTTCACTCGACAACATTGTTTTTTGCTTCTGCTTTGCACCATCACTGTTACTTTTATTGTCAGTTACTCTTACTTTACTCTGTATTTATTGTTTACTCTGTATCTATTGTTTACTCTATATTTATTGTTTACTCTATATTTATTGTTTACTCTATATTTATTGTTTACTCTGTATTTATTGTTTACTCTGTATTTATTGTTTACTCTATATTTATTGTTTACTCTGTATTTATTGTTTACTCTGTATTTATTGTTTACTCTATATTTATTGTTGTGTTGTTGCACCAACCCACCAGAACAAACTCCTCGTATTGTGTGAACTGTACCTGGCAATAAATCTGGTTCTGATTCTGATGTACGAGTCAGTGCAACTCTTCTATTTTAACAGAGCTGTAATGTGATATAATTAAGGAAGCATTAATATTAGCTCCTGCATCGTTTCCTATCTGCGGCCCAGACTGTCGTGGCTAAATTGCTGCACGCCGGCGCCGGTACTGTGATTCTAAATGAGCCTCATGGATGGAAAACACAGGAGAGAAGTAAAGGTGAGATTTACTCGTCTTTTTTTTCCTGTTCCAAACTGTTGTTGTTCGCTCTCCTGCTCCTCTCCACAGACTTCAGATTCCCACGAAGCTGCTGGATGAAATCAGCGCCGGTTTTGTTGGTGTTTGTCGCACGGATCCGAGCCGCTCCGTCAGCTGTCGGCGCTGCGCTCCGCCGAGCGAAATAAACGCCTTCATTTTTTATTCAGGAAACAACTTTGATGAAATTTGCTTCACCCGGTGGTGCTTGAATCAAAGTGCAAATCAAGGACACGGAGAGCGGCTGCAGGTCGGCGATGGAGACGATGGGAAAGACATCTGATCAAGAAAAATCAAAGTGTGGCGGCCTCGCCTCTCAGGAGGAGGAGAATCAATTCATCCTGGCTGCTGGAGCCTGATGAGGATGATGATGATGATCTAAAAATACGCTTTTTTGGTGCAGAATAATCTGCAGGTTTGGCAGAAAGCCTCCATCAGTGTTGCATTACAAACACGAGGCTGATTTTAAATACCTTGTCAGAAGCAGACACTTGTTCCTCCTGCAGCTGGTCCAGTCGGGAAAAAGTTGAAATGATCTTCGGTAGAAGCCGGTCCTGTGGAAAACAGAAAAGTCAGTTCTGTCTCTTCTATCCTCCTTTATTCCATCCAGCAACGAACAACGGCAAACTGTTTAGACTCTGATGTATGACGGACATTTATTTATTCTGCAACGTGATCCTACCAGGCTGTAAATGAGGCAGCAGGTTTCAGCGATTCTGATGTTTCCTGGACAAACATTTGATCAATTCATTGAGAAATCACAGTTACAAGCAGCTGTAAGGCAGCGATCGTTTAAAATATTCATTGACAAACTGTCTGTAACCCTCTGAACCTACAATCCCGCCACGGGGTTTGAAAGGCATGTTGTTTAAAAAAAAACACCAAAATACACCATTTATCAGCCAGAAACCGAAAAATAAAAATAAAAATAAAAATCATCCAAATTTTAACTCTCCAACACTTGTGCAGCTACATATTGGTGGCGTGCTGTTCCGCCAAAAACACGACCCGAATTTAAGCTCAAATTCAGGATATCTCATCGAAATCAATGCATTTTAAAAAATCATCAGAAAGCATGTGCACCAGATTCTTCACCAAAATCTGTAAATGAAATGTAAATAGTGCATTATTGTTCAGCTTGTGCAGTCGTTCTGTCTGGTCTGGGTCACACCTCTGGTCACATGGAGAAACGTTGGAGGTGGACTCTTTACATTTTGGGAAAATAAACAATCAAATAAATTCTTTCTGTCTTTTTTTCATCATTCTGACAGAAGACGTCTCTGAGTTCTGTCTCCTCCTTCTTCATGTGGTTCTGGTTCCTCAGAGCTGCAGGACTTTAACATGAACCTCAGTGAATAAAGACCCAGAAACTGCCGGCAGTTAATGTGGAAATTACTGTAATGTCTGGACTATAAGCTGCTACTTTCTTCACACGCTTTGAACGCTGCGGCTTAAACAACGATGCGACTAATTTATGGATTTTTACGAATTTTCCTTGAGACCAAAGTGACGCTGAGAGCGACGACGACCGAGAGACTGAGGAAGTGATGAAGTGATTCTGAGGCTGTTCAGCTCCTGAAGACACTGAAGAAAACAACTTTAGTGGTTTTAGTGCAGGAGGAAGATGAAGATAATGATCAGTGACTTTTCCTGGTAGGCTGCTGTAGTTTTATTTCCTTAACCAGCCGTATCACAGGCGCTGTTCAGAAAAAAGTATCTACGGTACGTATCTGTGTATGTTACCGCTACGTATTTAATTAAAGGTTAAAACATCTTTCTGTGTAAATATCTCAGGTGCTAACGTGGACACCTGCAGCTTACAGACAAGTGCAGCCTGTATATGTACAAACCTGGTTTTCTGTTTAAAGTTAGCGGGTGTGGCTTATATTCAGGTGCCTCCATAGTCCAGACATTACGGTACATGTGTAGGTTAAGGTGTTTAACTCACTGACTAGCTGCCTAAATGTTTGCTCCCTGCTCATGAAGACACAGTCGACTGGTTTTATAGCAGGTTGACCTCAGTGTTGGTCCAAATCTCTCTCCCATAACCAGCCCCACACCAACCATCTCCCCTGAGGTATACCAACCATGCTGCTGTCTAAGAACACGACATGATGAAGAGGAGGATTAAAATAAAGGAAATGTGATAAATACCTTCAAAAGGTGTCGTTTCAAAGCTGCGGTGAATCCTACGAGCAGCGACGGCTTCCTGCATGACAGAAAGTAAATCTGATGAATGGTGGATCAGCTGACCAGCGTTTTACTGATGAAAGCAGCATAAAGGCACATAAAGTAGTTCCTGACAGAGCAGTGTTCACCCCACAGCCAGTAGAGGAAGGTCACTCAGCACATTTACCAGCTACTGCAGTGAAGGTGAGCTTTGAGGGTTTTGTTCCTGTACACGAGTATTTTAATGTCCTGTTATATCCTAAAGGGAATATTGTACTTTCTACTCTTTTTATGATGCACATCTGACATGATGGATAATATGACAGGTGTGCAGTCAGGTCTGGGAGTTACCAGCTCCACCCAACACTGATGGTTCCCTCTAAACTTCTCACATATCTCAATACATGTTTAAATGATCTGCCATCTCAGTAAAGATCAAACACTAGAGAAAAACTGAGAACATAGTTTGTTCTTCTGTTTTTTCTCCCATGCATCCTGTTTGGAGCCTCAGATGCATAAGCTGCATATAACCCTGATATAAGGCACACATTTACATTAGAATTAGAATAAAAATTAGAATTAGAATAAAACTTTATTAATCCCTTCGGTACAAGACCTCAGGGAAATTGCTAATCTAACATACAGAGCCATGTCCATCTGTGAGATATTAGGTTGGCTTTGAACAAAAATAAAGTGTTGTGCTCTAACATCTTACAATAAATAAATTAATAAATAAATTAATTAGTTAATTAATTACTGTGAACTAACATGGCCATTTTGCCATAAGAGGTTAAAATCTAAAGACTTCACGGCTCCAAACCTCCTCTACACCGATGCTAGCTAGCTAGCTAGCTGACAATGGCATTTATAAAGTAGCAGCTAGCCAGACCGAGGCAGAGCTAACCTCGTTTTATTTCAGCATTTCAGCATAAACTTCACAAACATGAGCTAGCTTGTCCCCCACTTGCGTTTTTTTTTTAACTCAGTTTTATCGGTTAATTTGCTCCTAGACACCACGGTAACCTGATGCTAATCGGGCTAATGCTAATCGTCGTTTAGCCGGTTTGCTAAAGGAACGTAGCTACGAAGCTAACTTCCGGTAGCGATAAAAACGTCTTTTAAGGCGCCTCTGGTTCGTTTTAAAATCTCAGTGTCACGTGATTTGAATGAATATCACCCAGGTAAAGACGCACCTCCTCACCTGAGACCTCCTGCTCCTCCTCCTGCTTCTGCTGCTCCTCTCTGGCGCCATCACTACCTGCTGCTGCGGCTCTCAAGATGGCGGACTGAAGCTGACTGCAGTTTATTAAAGCTGCAACATGGAGTTCTTATTTACCTGCAGCTGCTTGTATCTGCCTCAGTCTATTAAATTATTATCTTGTATATTTTTCTTATCCTATTTTATTTTTTATCATTTATTTTATTCTATTTTTTTCTTTCTATAGTTATTTCACTCTATTTTTATTTTTCATTTTCCTATTGCTCATTCCTAAGGAGACGCCAACAGCCACAGTCCTTACATGTTGTGTACGTACTTAGCCATTAAAGCTGATTCTGATTCTGATGTCTCTGCATTGATCATTTACTACCACAGTGTCAGTGTTACTGCTTATTTTTATATTTTATTTTCATTTTCAGTAATATATCCTACTTACGTCTAACTGCTTTCCTATGAAGCAACACATTTATTCCCATGTTATATGATTGTGTTTACATTCCTCCTGAATTAATAAAGCTGTTTCGTTTTGTTTGTTTTTTTAATCTTATGTTACTTGCTCTGTGACCCACATCAGGACCAATCCAGCTTTTTTTTTTTTTTACCTGTAAAGGACCAGTTCAACACATATTACACAGGTTATAGTTATAATATATAGTTTAAATTGTGGCTGAAACCTTATTAAAGCATCAGAATGACTGGGTTTTACTCTGTAGGGTCATACTTTACATCTGACAGCTCTTAGGATAACAGCAAAATGCATAGTTTCTGTATTTTATACGTTAAACCCTTTTCATTAATCATTTTAATGATTTTTAATCAATTACAGTGTAGTTTTAGTAATATTAGCCATAGAGCCTAAACATCAGAAACAATAGAGTAATGTTGAGTCTGATTATAAACCATAAACATTTCTCCCCACAATTCAGTCACCAAAAGGGATCAGAATTATAATGAAGTTCCTGTTCTGAAGGTGAGATGAAATCTGCACAACCGTCTCTTCTGAAAACTGTTTTGTTGATGTGACCTTTAACCTGCAGCAAACACTAAACACACAGCAACACCATGAAGCTGTTTTTAATTTACAGGCTTAAGGCTGGAGTTTTATTCATACGATTGTTTTCTTACTTAGAAAATCCAGTTTAGCTTCTATATTGTGTATATTTACATTTTTCACATGTAGTCAAACTGAGTGAAGCAGAATCATGTTTGTGATGAAGTCATGAGCAGACGACTGGCAGTGACCCTAAAAGGTGCCGGTTCTCTGACAGGTTCTGATCTGCTGCCAAACGTTTTCACGTCCTGCAATTTAAAAAACTTTAAAATCCCATCAGGAATGATAAGTTCATTTTCCAGGAAGTTCGGAGGTTGTTTTATCCTCCACTTTGCCTGTAGCATTAATCCAGACAGGGCTTTAGCGTCAGTGCTGTAAAAATAAATGAGAGAAGATCTGGGTGTCAGAAAATATGTGAAGAAATGGTGGAGCATTCAACAACAGTAAAATATCTGCAAAGTACTTCATGTTTAGTCCAATATGTTAAAAATAAATAGTGAAACAGTAATTTTACAGTCTCATATTGTGAAAGAACAAATCACTGCTTTTGATGTGAAAATCTTGTATATTTTTTTTAATTACTGACCATTTCTCAGAGCAGACATCTGTAAAAACAATGAATTCATTTCACCAGTAAGAACAGTAAAATCCTAAATACAATAAATGGTGACGCGCTGAGAAAGATCAAATTACTGTTTGTAAAAATATCATTAACGGTTTCTTTATTTCCACAGTCAACATGTACATTTATATTTTCTCTGTGATTTTAATAGATACCATCTGCAGTCTGACAAAACAAGAAAAACCTTCAAAATACCAGTTTAAACATCATTTACAATATTTTACAGAATTTTCAGTCCTTAATATGTTCAATGTTTCTGTTGAATATTGTCCAAAAAATCTGTAAAATAACAATATTTTTGCTGATTAAAATAAAGTTGTACAGTTTAATTATTTACATTTTGATTTTACTGGTTTTTAACTGTACCCAAAGTAAACAGAAAACACCATAAAATAAATAGTTCATAATATTACGGCTCATCTTTAGTGTGACTCAGGGTTTCAGGGCTTCACTCTACAAACCAACCACAGAGAGGGATGCTCCAGAGCAGGTATTTCAGGGAGCCATCAGAACAAATCAGCAGTCCCGGTTCCCTCTGTGAGTTTACTTTCAGTCCGAGGACGCCGAGGCCTCGTCTGAACCTGCCCCAGTCAGCTCCAATCAGCTGCTGCCTGACGGTTGTCAAAGCAACGGGTTGAAAAGGTGTTTGATGTGGGGAAACACAACAGTAAATCTGCCCTCGCCTGCCGGACCGACCAATCGGCTGCTGCCCCCGCCGCTGACATGTGACAGCGCTTAGAGCTCCGCCCGCCTCAACCAGAGGCCCGAATCAGAGTCACGAGACCGAATAATCTGACCGCAGGAACGGGAGGAGAGGGGAGGCAGGAAAACAAGATGGAGGAGCTGAGCAGGAAGAACAATGTGTCATGTAAACACAGGAGGAGGAGGAGGAGGAGGAAGGCCTCTGGGCCTCTGGTTCACTCAGCTGATCGGACCTCTTTGACCTCCACATGAACTTTTAAAGACTCACAACCTCGATTCAGTTTAGTGGAAGTTTACACTTTAATCCCCAGCAAGAAAACAAGACGACGTTCTGCTGTGGCGCTGATCCAACAGGAGGTTCTTCATCTCTGAAATTAACAAATAATGGTAATCATGAATGTAATGAATGAAATAAAGACACAACGAACAGCCGCAAAAGTGTAAAACAGCCACAAAAAGACAAACAAAAGCAGCAAAGAGACACAAAACAGCCATGAAGCTACACAAACAAGCTACAGAAAGAGTAAAACGACCAAAAACAAACCGTTTTAAAAACACACAGGAAGACACGAGACACAAAACGACCACAAAGAGACACAAAACAGCCACAAAGCTACATAAACATGCTACAGAAAGAGTAAAACAGCCAAAAGAAAACCGTTTTAAAAACACACAGGAAGACGTGAGACACAAAATGACCACAAAGAGACACAAAAAACCACAAAGAGACACAAAACAACTACAAAGCTGTAAAGGAGAGACATGAACAGCAGCTCTATTATCTTCCTGCAGTCACACAGTCTGGACCTGGGATTTATTTCTGACGAACCTTTTTTTTTTGTATGAAATTAATAAATATTTCAGACACTATTTAAACATCAGGCGCTCAGTAGCTTCACAGGATCTGTGTCTGTGCAGCTCTCGGTGTGGAAACGTTTCAGAGGAAACACCTGAAGCTCGTCCTGACAGCAGCAGACGGTGTGAACCGGATCACTTTGTCCTGCTCGAATCATTTAGATGTCAGAGCTGACCGACGTGCTTCCTGTTAATTCCTCCTCCTCCTCCTCCTCGTGTCTCCACAAAGGTCACCGATTCTCTCTCTGACAAACGTTTTCACCTCCACAGGACTTTATTAAAGCCCGTCTGCTGCGAATTACCTCCAGGCTGCAGCTCCTCGTTTGGAACGGAGACGTTCGGCGCCGTCATTTGAAAAGATTGTTGGACTCGCTTTAAGGAGCAAACACTGAATCCTCTTCAGACGTCGTCACGTAAAGGAAATGTTTGCACAGAATTATCTCCAGGTGTAATGTTCTCCACAATGCCGGCATCATGCAAGTTAATTAAACAGACAAAGTTAATTACATACAGAAGGTTCGTTTCCTCAGATGCTGAATAAACTCACAGGAGGAACCAAACACGACAAAGCCTCAAAGAAAATCTGAAATGTTTTATTATTTAAACTTGTGTTCATAATTACGGTACATTAAACGTCATTATTCTTTAAATAATGTGGAAATGCTTAATTTTTATAAGTAATAAAAATGTGTTTTTATGCTCCAGTTAAAACATCTCAGACCGCAGAAGAACGCCTCTGGTTGGTCGAACAGAACTTTATCAGAAGTTATCTGAATTCAAAAACATTGATGTGATGAAAGAAGCAGTCAGCTGCAGCCCCAGTGTGTTCCTGTTTCTTTACATTATTACCCATTTTCTCTATTAAATATCAGAAATGATTAGCTAATGCCCAGAAATCTGCTACAAACTTACCCGATGTCTTCAGTTCTCTGATTAAATCGAACTATTCTGATAATAATTTTCTTTTTTTATGAAAGCAAGCTAAATTCTGTTTGCAGCTTCTTCAGTCTGAATATTTTCTGGTTTCTTTCCTCTGTGACACTGAACTGAAGCTCTTTGAGGAAACTCTGATGCACATTTTTTACCATTTTATAGATTTTAATTGAGGAAGTTCTGAGACCTGTGTGTTTTACGAGCCCGTTCTCCACCCAGACCTCCTCCTTTAGGGTCACTCTCACCGTTTTCTGACAAAACACCAATTAATTGTCACTATACATGCAAAGGTTGATTTTTATATATTTGATTTCTTTTTTTCTTTTTTTTCTTTTTTTAACTGTATTTTGATTATTTTTTAATACAAAGTGAGAAAAAAGCATTTAGAATAGAATATAATAGAACTTTATTGATTCCTTTGGTGCAAACCTCAGGGAAATTGTTGAACTCTGTGTGTCCAGGATAAATGGAGACATATTCTGATTTATTCTATCTATTAATTAATCCAGAAGATGATTAAGACTAGTTGACAAATGGTGGCTTCATCTTCCATCGTGTTCAACTCTCTTTGTGCTTAATTGTTGTTTATCTTCTATTTTGCTTCGTTATTTTACTTGTACAGAACTTGGTTTTGTGTTTAAATGTGCTTTGCAGGTAAATTTAATATGTTCAAAGCAATCTTGAACTAAATTCTTCATCTGAACCTCCTGAACGCTGCAGATGTTCTGCAACACAAACTGCTGTTTTCTGACATTTCAGAGATTTGAATTAAGACAATAATCAACAGTGGAAGCATTCATTAGTCTCTGTTGTGAGAGTTTGGTGCACCCGTCGTCCACCCTGACCTCCTCGTTAGCGCTTCGTTTGTCACCGTTTTGCGACATTTTAAAAACCAAACAGCTGATTTATTAATCCAGAAAACATTTACCGGATTAACTGATGGTGGCGTCGTCTTTAAAGGATCTTTGTTGTCTTCCAGGTGTTGTGTTTGGTTGTTTGTGTTTGGTTGTTTGTGTTTGGTTGTTTGCTCGTTTAATTGTAGAACTTTGACTTTTGCTGGGTTGTGCTTCATAAATAAATTTGATTGTGACCAAACCAGCAGCTGGTTACGGATGAGACGAAGTGGTACCAATGGAACTATTTAATCACCGACAACGTTCACGTTTTCAGAGCGATCTTGAACAAATGTGTGGCTGAACCTCGTGAAGCTGCAGCTGTTGTGTAACAGAGCCAAGCGGCGCCGGCCCTGGATGTACCTGCAGCTCTGATTATCACCGAACACAACGGTCCTGCTGACAGTCGGGGTCACAAACTGCTATTTTCTGCCGCCGCCGCCGCTACAAACATGATCCACAGAAATTGTTTAGCTAATGAAAACTAGTTGTACGTGAAGGTTATTCTCCGGAGAAAAGGTTACATTAGCTTTCTAATTTAGCCGGCGGCGCCTGTGATTGGCTGCTGGAGTGGAGTCATCCTGGGAGATAGAAGGACAAAGAGCGCTTTAATTCCCCCGCTGAAGGCCGGAGCTGCTCAGAAACCAATCTGAGAGCTATTATCTGCTCGTCTCTCATCAGATTGGAAGCAGGTCTGATTTAATCGAGCTAATCTCCCCCGCTGCTGCTGCGCCAACCGGCTGCAGCTCCAATCATTCCGCCGCCTCGCCAACCCTACGGTCATTTTCTGTTAGCACCAGGATCCTTATTAAGAGCATCTCTAATTTTCTCCCTGTCTCACCGAGCGGCGGCAGCGGGAGGAGGGCGTCGGCGCGGTGATTACGGTTACCGTGGCGACGGTCCGGCGGTGCTCCGGGATCACGGCCGGGCGGGGTGATGGAGAGCTGAAATTGCATTCCATTAGTGCTAATACGGAGACATTAAGAGTCTGTCTGCAGCTCGGCCGCTAACGGTCACTAATTCATCCAATCAGCTCGCAGGCAGACGCTTCGCCGAGTCATCACGACCTCGCCGCCTCCCCTCGCCGCCGATTAGCGCCTGATTGACAGCAGCCAACGCTTTGTTTTAAACAGAGGAGACGAAAGGCCGAGAGACTCTCCTCCAGCCGACGGAACATTAATCACTGTTTTCTGGATTCAGCAGAACCAGCTTCACGTCTGAATCGTGCTGGTTCTGGATCAGGAACATGAACCGTGTTTTACAGGACCGCTGACTCAGAGTGTGGCAGCGATGAAAGCAGGTTCTGCTGCAACAACAGCGCCCTGACTCCCTTATTTTGTTGTTTATTTTGATTTGTTAAACTGTTTTAATCGAACAGAACTTTTTTCAGCTGTGGATGTGTTTTGTAGATAAATGTGACCCAAACGAAGCTGCTTGGACGGTTTCAGCTGAAGCTCTGATGAAGCTCTGAGCAGCCAGGACGCTGTTCAACCATCAAACCAGAGAATGTTGTTCATGTTTTACATGTTCACAGTCGTCTGGAAAAGTCTAAGATATGGCTCCTTGGGTTGAGCAGCTGACCCATGTGTCTGGGCTTGAAGTGATTCCAGTCCGGCCCGTGGCTGGTTTCTACAACTAACCTGGTCAGACCCGAAACAGCCTGAAGCATCAGGGTTTTACATGTGACTCCTGCTGATCTGCTGATTCTGGATCAGTCTGAACGGACCAGAACACAGCGTTTCAGTGGACGGTGAGTGGAAACAGGTTCTGCTGCTGGATTCTAAATGTCCTTGGCCTCATTCAGTCATTCCATCGAGTGTTTTTGAAACTTGACCGAGTCATCAGTGAACCTCTGCTGTCTCTGAGGTTGACTCTGAACGTCTGGACTCAACAACTACAATAAACACCGTTTCATCAGTGTTGTTTAATTTTAGACAACTTCTCATGAAACGCTGTCCAACAGGGCTTCTGGTTGGCGCTACGCTGAGATGGACGTGTAGGAGAGAGCTCCTGAAAGTTGGTTTGGAAAAACACCTCCTAAGTAAATGAAACAGCAGGAGAGTCAGATTAATTGAGGTATGACAGGAAGGAAAACATGAAAGAGCAATGAGGCTGGCAAAAACATGCAGGAACCGCCACTGAGACTACCGAGAATGAAGAAAACGGAAGGGGACGCAACAAGGGAAGCTAACGCACGGTCAGCGGGGCTGGCGTCGCTCTGAAAAAAACTTCAGTCCTTCAAACCAGACATGAGAAAGTATCTGAAGGATTCAAAGGAAACTATGAAACGAGACCTGGGAGAGTTTAAAAGAGCTGCAGAATCCAAATGCTAGCATCACAGAAGTGCAGTCATGAATAGCTGACCTGGAATCAGAGAGAAACGCTGTCCAGCAGTTGGGTTCAGAGATGAGCAGCAGCAGGTGAACACACCTGTCGGATCGCCGTGAGCTTCAGAGTCCAACAAACAAAATGCTTCAACGTGTCTTCAGTAAAGAAACAACTCAAAACTAGACACCTTCAGGAAAATAAAGGTTCTAAGATGGTTTTTCTGAATGCTCCCTGGTTCCTCAGGTGTTAATGGCTCCTTCAGGATATCAGTATGTGGAACTCCCAACTAGTCAGTCAGAGCTGATGAAGCCTCTTGGACGAGAGGTGGAACGTCTTCAAGGAACTCAAGCAGGTCCAGCTGCTACCATTAATCTACCAGAAGAACCATGAGCTGGAGGACTGAGGATCTTCACAGACATGTTCCCTGGTTCCTCAAAGCTCCACCACCAACTGAAGATGCTCTTCATTCAGGGAAACGGTTCTTCATGTGGTTCTTTAAAAGGTTCGTAACGGGAACTGTCTGGTTTGGTGGCAGGAAGTTAGAGCAGAACCTGACGGATCTTTTTGTTCTGGATAAATCACGAGGTTGATAAAACACCTCGTAGCAGGAGAACCCAAAACATGACGTGTGTTCCAGTGGAAGGAACCAGACGTGCTGCCAGGTCTGACCCTGGACTGTTTTTTTTTACAGTGAATGTTTCTGTTCTGAGTGGCTGAACGTCAGTACGTACACATACACTTATATACACACAGATATACACACATCTACATATGAAGCAGCCTTCAGCTCCGTCCTCGGTGTGAACAAAGTGATGTTGAGACGTTTTAAAGTTTCCCGGGTTCCTCTGGATCGCTGAGCTTCTGTCAGCTGATCGTGTCCTGCTGCTGTTTTACTGTCGGCTGGGTTTAAAGGAGTTTTCTGCTTTTACATAAACACCAGCGACGTCTACTGAGTTCATTCTGCACAACGAGCTGCTGCGGAGCTGAAAAACCAGCTGGTCTGGAGGTTTGTTAGTGGAGAAACATCTAGGAGATAATGTGAGATCGTCCAGAGACCAGAGCTGCAGCTTGGATCAGTCTCAGGTCTGGTCTGGAGGTTGGCTGGAGACAAACACCTGTCAGGTCCTCCAACCACCAGGTCAGTCAGCAGCAGACGGGTTTCTGGAGAGTTTAGTGTCTTAGTGAGTCTCTTTGGTTCAGACAACAGCATGATGACAGTCGTCGTGTTTCTCTTTGTGGTCGTGTGTAGTGTTTTGTCTCTTTGTTTGTGGTTGTTTTGTGTGTTTTTAACTTACTTCAAGGCTGCTTTTTACTCATTTTGTGTGTCTTTGTGGTTGTTTTGTGTGTTTTTAGTTCCTTTGTGGTCGTTTTGTCTTGTTGTGCTGGTTGACGTGTTGCCGTTCATTCTGTGCTTGCGGCTGTTTTGTGTCTATTTTAACTCACACTCTGCTCCTTTGTGTGTTTCTGTGGTCATTTAGTGTGTTGTTGGTCATTCTGTGTTTGTTTGTGGGTGTTTTGTGTCTTATTTGACTCATTTTGTGACTCTTTGTGCTCATTGTGTACGGTTCTGGTCACGTTGTGTTTCTGTGCTGCTGCTTTGTGCCTGTTGTTCCTGGTTTTGTGCCTCTCTTTAGTTGTTTTGTGTCTTTTGGTGGTGATCTTGTGTGGGTTTTGTGTCTCTTTGTTATTATTTGTATCCTTTGAGGTTGTTTGGTATTTTTGGGTCACATTTTGACTCCAGATTCTTCACAGATGCAGCTACATGCTAACAGAGCAGGACTGACCGTGAGCGTCCAGACACGGACTCAAATCAACTTATACGTGTTTTTATTCTTGTGACTTTTTACTGATAGTCTCTGGGTTCTGGTTCTACAGGATCAGAACCATGAGGAGGAAGGTTCTGGTTCTTAGTCTAAACGGTATATTTGTGGTGCATGTTGAGGGAATTCAATGGTTTTAGGTTTAAACGTTTAAAACGAGTCGATTCTTTGTGGCTGATAGACGTCGTTGTTCAGAAACAGAAGACATGGAGGCACGTTGAAGGTTCAACTGAAGTCAGACGACATCAGGGGAGATTTCATATGTTTCCTTCCTGAAAGATTTTTGGTTCTGACCCACTCAGGCGGCTCCAGGCCCGTTCTGGTCGTGTTTGGACTCGCAGCCTCTTCAGAGCCACCGCCGTCGAGGAAACGCCGCCGTTGCCTGTTGGTGTGGCGGTGCAGTTCTGCCCCGACTCGCCCGCTTTATTTCCCGTATCAGCTCGCTGCCTTTGTCTCCCTGCAGCGATCAATAATGTTTCAGCCCGACTCGCCGAAACAACAAACATCTGAAGCAGGCGAGAAGCGAGTCGGGCGATAATTGTGAGGCTCGATTCATTTGTTTTTACTCGTCTGTTGTCTTTGCTGGCGCTGTGTGTAATCAACATGTGAGCGAGGATGGCGGACAGACGGACGGACGGAGACGGAGGGAAGCACGAGGCAGGGAGGGAAGGAGGGCTGCTCATGCTGTCTACTCTCATTTTGTTTCCTAACAGACACAACTAAATCACTTCGACGTGGGAAAACTGTTGTATTTGTGTGTCGTCATCGGGTGATGCTGCTGGTGCCAACAGAGGGAGGCTGAATGGACGAGTTACTACGGCAACAAACCCATCATCCCTCTGTCTGCCAGCGAGAGAATAGACGGCGAAGAGGAGCCTCGGAGGGAGAAGTGAAAGACGATGAGAGGATGAAGAGGAGGGAGAGGATAAAGGATGAAGACAAAGAGGCAGCGGAGGAGAGGAGCCGAGCGAGGCAGCGACGGGGAGTAAAGAACCGAGACGAGGAGAGGCTGAAAGGTGCTGAAAACTGAGATAAAGAGCCACAGACAGAACTCTGCTGTCAGGTTCCTTTGTGGTGCAAATGTTTGTTTTTCAAGAAAATGCAGCCGAGAAAACAATGAACCCGCCGTTACGTATTAAAGAGCTCCAACCCCGCAGTGCCGAGTATCACAGACGTGTTTGGCTGCAGCTCGCTCGTACCACGATGATTTACATCCAGAACGTTCTTTATGTGGCACTGCTTCAAGCAACAGACCAACAGACCAACAAACCAACAGATCAACAAACCAACAGACCAACAGACCGACAAACCAACAGACCAACAGACCAACAAATCCACAGACCAACACACCAACAAACTGACAAACCAACAGACCAACCGACCAAAAGACAAACAAATCAACAGACCAACAGACCAACAAACCAACAGACAAACAGACCGACAAACCAACAGACAAACAGACCAACAAACTCACAGACCAACACACCAACAAACTGACAAACCAACAGACCAATCGACCAAAAGACAAACAAATCAACAGACCAACAGACCAACAGACCGACAAACCAACAAACCAAGAGACCAACAGGCAAACAGACCGACAAACCAACAGACCAACAAACGCACAGACCAACACACCAACAGACCAACAAACCAACAGATCAACAAACCAACACACCAACAGACCGACAAACCAACAAACCAAGAGACCAGCAGACAAACAGACCAACAAACCAACAGACCAACAGACCAACAAACTGACAAACCAACAGAGCAACCGACCAAAAGACAAACAAATCAACAGACCAACAGACCAACAAACCAACAGACCAACAGACAAACAGACCGACAAAACAACAAACCAACAGACCAACAGACCACCAGAAACACAAATCAACAGACCAACAGACCAGCAGACAAACAAATAAACAGACCAACAGACAAACAGACAAACAAACCAACAAACCAACAGACTAACAGACAAACAGACCAACAGACCGACAAACCAACAGACCAACAGACAAACAAACCAACTGACCAACAGACCAACTGACCAACCGACCAACAGATCAACAAATCAACAAACCAACAGACCAACAGACCAACAGTCCAACAGCCCAACAGACCAACAAACCAACAGACAAACAGACAAACAAACCAACAAACCAACAGACCAACAGACCAACAGATCAACAGACCAACAAATCAACAGACCAACAAATCAACAGACCAACAGACCAACAAACCAACAGACCAACAGACCAACAAACCAACAAACCAACACACCAACACACCAACAAACCAACAGACCAACAGACAAACAATCAACAGACCAACAGACAAGCAAATCAACAGACCAACAGACCAACAAATCAAGAGACAAACAAATCAACAGACCAGCAAACCAACAGACATACAGACCAACAAACAAACAGACCAGCAGACCAACAAACCACCAGACAAACAAACCAACAGACCAACAGACAAACAAACCAACAGACCAAAAAATCAACAAACCAACAGACCAACAAATCAACAGACCAACAGACCAACAGACCAACACACCAACAAATCAACAAACCAACAGACCAACAAACCAACA
>NW_007578109.1:465220-466237 GCF_000690725.1 Stegastes partitus | reverse complement strand
CAAATAGTTGTCACATATAATATAAATGCAGATTTAACTGTTTTTAAAAAGCTGCTTATGATTGGAGGTAATGGGAGAATGCACCAGTGGAGCTTTTCATGTCTGTTTCAATGAGTTTTAATTCGTTAAAGGCTCATAAACGTGATATTTATGACAAACAGTCGCATCAATAAAATGATTCTGAGCTGCTGTTGGATTCAGATTTAATGTTCTGGTGCAGCTTCGTACCGACACAGAACCAGAACATCTGACAGAATACAGACAGAACCCGACTTATTATCTCCATTAATAATAAATATAAATTAATTCATGCTTTGATTATGTTCATGTTTATTTTTGTTATTAATAATAATTCACAGAAACAAACGAGCTGCTGTGATTCTACACCGACATGGAGATGCTGTGATGGGTGTGTGTTCTCCCGACACACACATACACACACACACACACACACACACACACACACACACACACGCTGCTGTGAGACAAAGAGGATTCAGTTCAGTTTTTCTGCAGCTGCTTTGACTCGAAGCTCGTTTACACACATGTGACAGGTCTGAGTGTGTGTGTGTGTGTGTGTGTGTGTGTGAGGTGTGTGTGTGTGTGTGTGTGAGGTGAGTGTGTGTGTGTGTGTGTATATGTGTGTGTGAGTGTGTGTCCAGGCCGCAGCAGTCTTCAGCGGGTTTCAGGGTTTGTCTGTTTCTGGTCCGGGCCTCTGCTCGGTCCGGACTCTGGGCTCCGGGCTGTGAAACGTTCCGGTTCCGGCGCTCAGGCTCCGGCGGTGCAGCAGCCGCGGCTCCGCTCCGCCGCCGCGCGCCGCCGCCGCCGCTGCAGCTCTTTTAATTGGCATATAGGGAGGCTTGTTTGTTTGTGTTGTCTGCTGTTTCTTAAATGTGTGTGTTCGTGTTCATGTGGCCCCCGGTGTCCCAACAAGCACCGCGGTAGGTGTTGGGAGGCGCGTTCGGAGGCAACAAGCACACAACAACACAAACAGCGCGCGCGCACACACGCACGCAC
>NW_007578109.1:456882-463980 GCF_000690725.1 Stegastes partitus | reverse complement strand
CCCATATATATTTGTGAATCTAATCTGCAGGACGATTTGGTTTCATCTGTGATTTTAAATAAAGGTGTAAAAACGAAGCTGTTAAATTCACCTCCGACTGTCTGATAACTGATTAAAAATCTTCTGAACTCTGAACGTTTTCTGGACATTTGAGGAAACTCTGATGCACGTTTAACAACCAAACAGGTTTTATTCATTCATCCAGAAAATAATAAACATGTGATTGTTTTAACAGTTTAATGAGTTTTGTGACCAAACTTCTGTTATTTTAGATTTTTAATGTTGTGTTAAATTACAGATAATAACTATACAAAACGGAGCAACGTAGTCAGAAATCCATAAAAAGTCTGTATTTTCATAAACAGTAATTTGTTCTTTCACAATGTTTGACTCTTTATCTCACAAATATCTCCACTTTACAGATATTTGCTGTTATTTTAAAGAAAAACTACATTTATTAATTATAATTATTATGATGTTTTAATGTTAATTGACAAATCTTTGACAGATTTTTCCTGTTTTGTTAAATTACAGATAATATTTTGTTAAGTTACAGAAAAATTAGTTTCAACTTATGAGTTAACTAAAGAAAAACAACAAAACCCTAAAACTGTCGATAACATCCAAGATGAGCACTTTGGTCAAGTTTTAGGTTGTTTTTACAGATAATTATTTATTTATTTATTATCTAACGACTCTTGAGTGGCTGTAAAACTACAGTTTACCTGCATTTAGCTCTGCAATAATACATAAATATATATGTTATATTATCTTATATAAAATGTATTTTATTATTAATGTTATTATTATTATTATTATGTTATTTATTTATTTTACAGATCTATATATATATTTTTTTTTTACCATGTTTCTACTTTGTCAGTCTTATTCAAGTGTTCTTCTGTCTTTTATCTGTTTTATTCGGCTCCTTGCTGCTCTCTGATCTTTTCTGTTCATTGCTCAGTAAAGACGTCGTTGCCTCCAGTCAGTGTGTCTTCTGTCAGGTTTTCACATTGATATCAACCCTGGACTCGTTTTGGACAAGTTTTAGTCATTTCTGACAGATTTTCTCTCATTTTGGACCAAAGAATTGAACTAAACCTGAATGTCTGAGGTTAAAGTCACCGCTAGCTTCATACGAGCTGCTCTGCTAGCAGCACTGTTAGCACCGAGCTGCTCGTTAAAGTGCAGCGATGTGAGATAAACTCTGACATCATCCGTCCAGTTTCCTGCTTCGGTGCTTCAGTGAATCTCAGTTTAATAAATAAAACAGCAGCAGCGTCGCATTTCAACCGGTTCTGGACGTAGAACCACAACTGAGTCTGGATGAGCTGCTGATGGACAGTCGAGGATCAGAGATGTTCATCTTCTAAACTCTGTAGAGACCTCCTCGTCTCCCTCAGAACACCAGCATCTCACCTGGAAACACCAAGAATGCTGCAGAACCTCCACAGCAGAAGCTCAGTGTGGACAAGAAGAGGAAACATTTAAAGTGTCGTCTGCAGAATAAACATTAAGACTGAAAGTAAAGTAAACACCAAAGATGCTGAAGGACCAGTTCCACNCACACACACACACACACACACACACACACACACACACACACACACACACACACACACACAGCAGACAAAATGCATGACAAAGACCGGAATCACACACAGACAGCAAACCTGTTAAAACACAAAAAAACACACAAAAATATGCACATCCTGACACACACACACACACACACACACTCCTGTTGCCTCTCATGCGGCGCCATCTAGTGGCCACATCCGGTCCGACACCCAGAAGGTTTCTGGATGTTTTTGTTCAGTCTGAGGCAGAAAAGGAGCAAAACAGAGAAACAGAGAAACATCAGGAGGGTTTGTTCAGAGAAATATTCTGAGTC
This sequence comes from Stegastes partitus, assembly GCF_000690725.1. Lineage (NCBI taxonomy): Eukaryota > Metazoa > Chordata > Actinopteri > Pomacentridae > Stegastes > Stegastes partitus. The sequence continues at coordinate 462,086 of NW_007578109.1, read as the reverse complement.
TGAGTGTGTTTGCTCAGAAAAGTTAACAATCAGAAGGTTTGAACTGAATCCTATCAGAATAAATCATCACAGAGCTGCTGCAGCGTTCTCATCCAGGGTTCAGGGTTGGAGGCCTTCACTGGTCACAGACACACACCTGGTGGCTGTGCACCTGATCCACACTGAAGCCACGACAAAAAGATCAACAGACAAGAAATACAAATAAATATATCAGTATATATTTATATTTGTATTTATATTTATATATATATATATATATATATAGAGAGAGAGAGAGAGAGAAGGGGATAAAAAAATATGCAAAAAAAAAAAAATCTAATTTTCAAGCAGTGCAAACGGAGATAAATTCAAACGTTTAACTGATTAGTTAAAAATTTTCTTCATCTGAAAAATCTAAAAATGAAACGAAAGAGAATGTTTAATCCTCAGATTTTAGCTGAACACTGACTGAAGCTTTGACTTCCAGTTAATCTGAAAATATCTCAGATGAACATTTTTAATCTGTGATCTTCAGAAATTCAAACCTTCTCCGGAAACTTCTTCACGTTTATGTGCTGAAGGATTATTTTCACCTGAAACGTTCCCAAATAACAGAAAAGGAACATTTGTTGTCTGTAATCCTCAGAATGAACAAAGATGGAAGTAAAACCCAGACGACCTGCTGGTGTTCAACAGATTCATTTTAATTGTATTCTGAAAATCATCGTCTTAACGAGCAGCTTTGTTCATAAACATAACAACAAAAATTATTGTATTATTATTATTATTATTATTATTATTATTATTATTATTATTATTATTATTATTATTATTATTATTNACCAACAGACCAACAAACCAACAGACCAACACACCAACAGACCAACATTTCTGCTGCTTCAGAGTCGAGGTGGAGCCCCCAGAGGCCTGTCTGTGTTACTGTTTGTCTTTTTAATTGCTCTTTATCATTTTGGGATATTTTTGGATGTTCGAGGTGTTTGTTGTATTTTGGCTGTTTCATGTCTACGTTCAGTCGTCTTATTTCTCCGTGTTGCTGTTTTGTAGTTATTTCGTGTCCGTTTGTCAACACTTTATGTCTCTTTGTGTTTTTATTTATTGTGTGAATTCATCTGATGAAGAATCAATAAAGTTGATCATATTCTGTCTCTTGTGTCTCTGAGGTCCTTCGCTGTGTCTTCAGTCATTTTTTGATTGTTTTTTGTTATTTTCAGTCAGTTTGTGTCTCTTTGTGGTTATTTCTTCATTTGTTATGTCGATTTTATTCTTTTATTTTGTTTTTATTTTTTATTGTTATTCTGTCTGTTTTGGTCACTTTGTGGTTGTTTAGAGCTGTTGTGTCTGTTTTTGGTTGTTTTTTGTGTTTTTAATTATTCATATCTGACTAAACGTCCAGTCGTGTTGCGTATGAGCTAAATGTGACACCAGCAGCTTTCCAGGGAGGTGGTCGGGGTGGATGATGGGCCAACAGAACACACAACCATCACAGCTGAGACAAAAAGTAGTTAATTAACAAACTAATTGTTTTCATTAATCTGTGGATTATTTCCTTGAACAAGATCTCCAGACCGGTTTCTCCATGTGTTTGGATGTTCATCCATCAGTCTGAGGACTCTGATGTTTCCTGGTTTCCTTCCTCTGTCACACTAAACTGAGCATCTTCAGGTTCTGGACTTCTGTCGTTTATTTTTTTCACTGTTTTCCGACACTTTAGAGCCCAAACAGCTGATCGATTGATCGACCCAGAAAATAATCTGCATATTAAATGACAGAGAATATAATCCATGGCTCCACAGTGGAACCAAGTTTCTGCCTTTTTTATTCATTTTTGTTGTTTTAGCTGCATTCATGTGGGTTTGAGCCGCTCGGATAAAATAAAGCTCGAGTTTAAATATCAACCCAAGGACAGAACTGATGTGATTTAGTTACCGTTTAAAGGAAAACATTTCAAACAGAGTGGATGTGATTCCACTACAGACCGACTCACTGGGACGTATTTAATGTTCCTGTGTTTGCAGCTCATTTATGGACTTTGCAGTAAAACAGAATAAAACTGGTGTTAAAGAGGAAAATGAAAAGTCTAAATACTGCTCTTTAGACCCTCCAGCATTGTTTAAACGTTAGATTAATGATAAAAAAACAATTATATAAAATACAACTTAAACATAAAACATCACCAGAGCGACACTCAGCAGGTTCACTGATTTATAGAGATTATAAAGATTAACAACAGCTGAAACCATCCGCTGAGATTAATACCTGGAATTAATCCAGCTAATTTAAATATTAAGAATTAAGGAGATTAATCGAGGTATGAAACAGCAGGAACATAAATAAAAACCCGATGAACCCTCGACATCCTGTGTTTTTAGTCATGATTCTGTTTCATGTGGATTATTTATTAATCGTCTCCTAAAACCGACTCTCGGCTACGTTGTCAGGAAGTTTTCTTCTGGTTGATTTGATCACAAACATGTTTTTAAATCGTAAAATATTTGATTTTTCTGTGTCACTGCCGCGCCTTCACAGCCGACCAATCAGAGACCAGCTGGGAGGGACTCAGAGAACCTGAATCAGGACGTTTATCTAACGTGCAGTTTGTTCTGTTAAAGGGTCAGTTTGAACAAAAAAAGCTCAATATTTCTTCTTCGTTTTAAATTGAACCAAACTGACAGAAAATAAAACTCATTCTGGATCTTTCGCTTCTACGCCACAGTTTGAGCTTGAACACGAATAAAAAAGCAGTTTGTTTGTGCAGGAAGCTTCGTTTCAGCTGATTTACTAAAGCAGAGACGCTCTCCTGAAAGCTGCTGATCCTCAACTTCCTCTGTTGTTCTGCAGCTCAACAGATCTGAGCGTTCACCACCTGCAGCTTCTTTAAAAGCAGCTCCTCTGTCGGCTAGAAACGAGCCTGAAACCTGACAGAGCGAGGCCCCCGGTCAGGTCGGTGGCCCCCGGTCGGGTCGGCCGGCCTCGGGCTTCACTGCTCCTCTATTGCTTCTGACAGTCTGGTTCATGCAAACTTGTTGGAGAATTTTCTGGTGTCAGAATAAGAGTTTTGTTATTTCAGTTCTGCAGCAGCACTGCTTTACTGGAACTATTTCCTGCGGCGGATGAATCCACGGTTCAGCTGCATGTTTGTGACCTTCAGGAAAATCTAAACTGTTGGTTTGAACTTCCACCAAAAGCTGCTCCTGCTTTAAACTGTCTCGGAGGTAAAAGTGTCGAGGCATCAGGGAGGCCGGAGAAAGAGCGACGGACTGAAAAGAGAGTAATGAAGCGAGAAAACGGCGGCGAGCGGAGACATATGGCCGCTGCTGGTTTCAGACTTTTGTGGCCGCCGGCGTGGACGTGACAGCTGAACAACACGCTGCCGCAGGAAGAAGAAAAGGTAGAAACAATGGAGGCAGGAGACCAACCTGAGAAACAGGAAGAACAAACAGAAAATAGAATTTTAAACTTTTCCAGCTGCGTGTTTGTGAGATTATCGGGTCTGATCTGGTGTCGGTGGTCACAGACAGACTCTGGAATATAGTCTGTGGATAAAGCGCAGATGAAACAGGATTAAGGAAACATCACAGCAGGAAGACGACGGATTTACAAGAGAAACCAGGAGCTCACAGAGAAACAAGACCTCCAGCTCACCGCCTCACAGCCACCGAATCATCTGCTTTGATTTCAGCAGCACAATAAATCTCATTATCTACAGATTAAAAAAACCAAAGCAGAACTATAAGAAAATAAAACATCAGACTAATGTGGAGAATCAGTGATCAGTGATCTGATTTCAGGTTTAAAGATGAACTTTCAGGATGTCGTCAAACAAAAAAGACAAAAACTAAATGAAAAGTATTTTAAAAAAACAACATTATAAGCTTCATAAATGTAATAAACTGACGGACATTTAAATAGATTTTATTTCTAAATCATTATAAAGCAACAAATACAACAAATGAATGAAGTGAAATAAACACAAACAACCAGAATAAATGTTAAATGAAACACGCTTTGTGTTCATTTTAAGCATTTAACTGAATCACTTTCCATCTTTTCTGAGGAATTAAAAACCATAAAACCCTGAAACGTGTTTGGAAGCTGCAGCTTTTGCTCCTGCAGCTTTAATTCTCCGTCCTTCTTTCATGCTATAGCGGCGGCGAGGCGTTGCTCGAAGGTTTCTTTACGGTTTGGTTTGTGCCTCAGCAGGCGGACGCTTAACGAGATGCAACACAAAGAAGCTCCGAAGCTTCTTTCTGCTGCAGCAACGTGAAGAAATCTGAGAAACAGATCGAAGGAGAGGAAATGTAGAAACCAAAGAACCACAGATAAATAAAATAAAATAAAAAACCTGCTGAGATGAACGAAGTGAGAGTTTATTGAACAGTACAGATGGTTTAATTTAACCCCTCAGTAATAATGCTGTCATCTTATTTTCTTTATTTCTTCTTCCTTTTATTCTCCAACCTGAGCCTTAAATCAGCTCATAAACACGACAGATATTAAAATAAAATCTTCGTTTATTTCATACTTCAGTCACATCCAAACACTGAAAACATCCAGATCAGCTCAGGAAGCACCGAACAAATAAAACAAGAGAAAAAAACAAACTACAAAGCTATAAAAAATATAAAGATATGAATAAAAATGAAATAAAACAGCAGCTCATTTTTACCACATTATTATAATAAACTTATAATAATAATAATTATTATTGTGGTGATAATAACTGATTTAGTCTCGTGTTGGTTCATTATTGGTGCTGATCGATGACAAACAGCTTGTTTACTGTTTTTATTTATTCTTTCATTTAAAATAAAAACAACTAAAAAATATTGTCAATAATTTTAACAGTAATAATATTTTAAAAACACCAGCAGGAAGCTTGTGGCTGTGTTTAGAATCATTATTACTGCTAATTAAGTTTATTTATTTATGATTATAATTAAAATCAGATGTATTTATGGAGCACATTTAAAACAAACAGACAGCGTTTATAGATGTGATTAACGGCATTTATGTTGTTTCCAGAGTGAATGTTTTTCACTCCTCATGTATTTAATGCTCCAATAAAATAATAATAATAAAAAATATTCTTTCATTTTTGTTTTTGTCTGTTTGTGAAAGAAAGTCAAAAAATCATAAATTAAGTTTATTTTTTCACTCGTGTGTGTTTTATAGTGTTTCTATAGAGACTCATAAATCACACACAC
>NW_007578109.1:443572-452927 GCF_000690725.1 Stegastes partitus | reverse complement strand
TGGGAGGAAGCCGGAGAACCCGGAGAGAACCCACGCTGCACGGGGAGAACATGGAGACTCCACGCAGAAAGATCCCGGGTGTCCTCACCGGGACCTGCTAGATGTGAGGTGCTAACGGAGCTAACCACTGAGTCACCTGCAGCCCCTCTCATCATTTTATTGGATAAAAGGACTCATCGAGGGGGAACAAAGCCTCGCTAAATGACAGCTAGCACGCTAACGGGACGACGGGTTCACACAGTTTGATCCAGATACGTTTGTGGCATCATGGACAAATAAAAATGGATGGTCAACAAATCAGCTGCGACAGCTTCCCTCAGAGGCACCGACTGGATGGTCTGCAGACGTTCCGCGGCACCAGGCCCTAAAACGTTTCACCAACAAATGTTGCCAGTTTCTCTTTTGATGAACTTACCGACCGGCTGATCGACTGTTTCTCAGGATGAAGGCGACGCTGAAACCAAGCTGCAGAGTTTTGAACATGTCAGACGACTGGAATTTGTTCAAGTGTTGGACTCATTCTGGACGAATGTGTTTTTCTTCACCGTCCGTCAGGTTCTTACTGTTAATTAGTTCCCAGAGTCAGACTCAAGAGTTCTACTGAACAGCTTCTGGGCTCATTCTTCACTGTAAAATAAAGTCCTGCAAACGTTTGAGTTACTTTGGACTAAATCTGGACGAGCTTTGGGTCGCTGATGATGAGTTCCAGTGTTCAGTGTTGCAGGAGCAGCGGGAGCAGAGCTGCACAAACAGGGACGAGGCTGGACCTGCATCAGGGTTTGGAGTTTATTTGGTGCGATCATTCTGTATGTGTGGGGAAAATGTATTATTCTATCAGAAATTATGTGTTTAGAAAATCAATATGAGCTTCAGGTCCTCTATCTGTCATTCTATCATCTATCATCGATCAGAGTTTTAATCTGTTCGTCACTCGTCTGGTCTCAATAATAGATCATAAAAACCTCGTCCAGCAGTGAACCTGGAGAACACATCTAATGTTCATGATCCAGAAGAGAAACCCAGTCGACACGTCTCCAGGTTGGTTTTAAAATATCTTTATTGAAACATGATCCAGAAGAAAAATACATCTTTAAAGGTTCAGCGGACAGAAACACTGTGAGCTCTCCAGGCAGCTGCTCAGACCGAAGCTTAGAAACCGTCGGACACGTGGACGCCGAGGTCCAGAACATTCAGAGAAGAAACCTTGCTCGCCTTCAGACGCTCAGCAAACCAACAGACGTCTCTGACCATCCGGACATCTCCAAGCCTACACTAGCTGGTTCACATCAAACGTCGTCCGTTGGATGGAAGTCATCCACCAGAGGGCGACGTTCAGTCAAAGCTTCACACGTTTCTTCTCACCAAGTTGATTCATGTCTGTTCAATACGCAGCTGCAGCCAGGAGGCGATTAGCTTAGCACAAAGCTAACAGCTAGCCTAGCTAATAATCTGTAAATAAACGATGGACACAGCATTCAGCCTGCATTCCCACGAACGGCCAGCAGGGGGCGACTGGTTGGAGAAATGTCTTATTTCATTAAAAAAAAAACAAAAAAAACAACATTTCTGACTTTATCTGTGACCTCAGTGATCGATTTATGTGATTTATAATATTTAATAAATACAAATTTAATGTATAACTCTGTAAAACATTTGGGTCTTTATTATGACATCAGTTGGTTTATTCATCATCAGTAATCACACCGTAAAGTCTAAAACTGACAGCATGGTACAGTCGGCTAACACTGTATGTTGTCGAGTTTAGTAGAATTTTGTGGAATTTTGCAGAATTTTTTAGTATTTCGTAGAATTTCGCGGAATTTTGTGGAATTTCATAGAATTTTTTAGAATTCTGTGGAATTTTGCAGAATTTTGTGGAATTTTATAGAATTTTTTTGTATTTTGTAGAATTTTGTAGAATTTTGTATAGTTTTGTATAATTTTGTAGTATTTCGTAGTATTTTGTGGAATTTTGTGGAATTTCATAGAATTTTGTGGCATTTTATAGAATTTTGTGGAATTTTGTATAATTTTGTATAATTTTGTGGAATTTTGTAGAATTTTTTAGTATTTCGTAGAATTTCGTGGAATTTTGTATAGTTATATATAATTTTGTAGTATTTCGTAGTATTTTGTGGAATTTTGTGGAATTTCATAGAATTTTGCGGAATTTTGTGACATTTTGTGGAATTTTGTAGAATTTTGTTGAATTCTGTAGAATTTTTTGGAATTTTGCAGAATTTTATAGAATTCTGTGGCATTTTGTAGAATTTTGTGGAATTTATAGAATTTTGCGGAATTTTGTAGAATTTTATAGAATTTTGTAGAATTATGTGGAATTTTGTAAAATTTTGTGGCATTTTATAGAATTTTGTGGAATTTTGTAGTATTTTGTAGTATTTTAATCCCTTATATGAATGACTGGTGTAAAGTCACACCTTAAATAACACTGAAGGGTCTTAACCTCAGTACTTTAACCTGTTCGGTTCATTTCATTCGACATCATGAATGTTCCACTAGAGGGCGCTCTGATGCATTGACTGGACTTGAGTTAACGATTTTATCTTATTCTACTGCGTGTTTGGTTCTTATTCATTTGAATTTGTGTCCAATGTTTCTTTAACTTGTTTTGTGTTTTATCGTTTTGTTTTCGTGTCACTGAATCAGTTTGATCATCTTCTGACCAGCTGATGGTCTCAGGCTCTAGGTCCAGGTCTCCTTCACACGGCGTGATGGTGTTCTAGTACGTTATGGTTCCATTTAGTGGAAAACAGATAATAAAATAATGAAACACTCGTAATGTTTGGTTTCCGTAAACTATAAAAACTCTCAACCAGCAGCTGCTTCCATCTTCTACGTACAGTCAAAGGTTGAAAACAGCAAATATATCATCAGCACACAGAGAACAGTGTAGAACCATCAGCTGTAGATCTTCAGGGTTTACATTCAGGAACATTTGAACCCGCCTCCATTCCCAGAACATCTCAACTGCTGCTGCTGCATCGGGAGCAGATGTTCATCAAAGTGTCGGGTTCTTAGACGTATAAAAACCTGCAAACACCAGAAACCGACAGATGTTCTCAGCTGGTGTTGTTGCTGCTTTTCAGGTGAAGACAAGTTTGTCTTGTGACTGAAATAAGATGGATTTACCACAAACCAAGATCCTTCTCCTGAATGGAACCAAACGGGGAAAAATAAATAAAGGATTTTAAGGTTCTTTCAGCCCTCTGAACCTAAAACCTCCAACAGCAGGCAGTGAAAATACAACCAATGGATCAATAAATAAATGCAGCCTGGATCAGAACCAGAGACCAGAGGAGCCAGTTGCTGGAGATACATTCAGCTGATGGTGGAACATCTTTCTACAGCTGATGGTGGAACATCTTTCTACATCTGATGGTGGAACATCTTTCTACAGCTGATGGTGGAACATCTTTTGTTGGGGGCGTCATGTCTGTCTTCTGAAGACAGAGCAGCAGTATTTGACGCTGTGGGAATGAAAGCAGGTTGAATATTTCTTGGCAGGATCCGTACATCTCCAGGGTAGTGACCCACCAGCAGCTGCTCATCTTCATAGTCTGATGGAGTCTGATAGAAGCCCTTGTTGTTCTGACATCTTGACATTTAGAAAGATTCACTTTTATAAGTTTAAATGGAACCAAACTGAGTCTCCAACTGACCTGTTGTTGAGTAAACTTCATGGGACGGGCTGATATTTACACCTGATGTCTGTGGATGAACTCAGACGTGGGCAGTGCAGTCGGTGGGGTTTGATTTGTACATGTTTGGATCTGAAATTCAAACTCACAGAGACTTGAGTTCAAACCGATGAACACGTGAAGTTAAATCGGTGAAGCCTTCAGCTTCCTGCTCAGTCTGTCAGACTGTAGCTGCTCTTCCAGAACCTTTACAGCCCATAAAACACAGTCGATCAGGAAACGAGTACTGATACAGAAAAAACGCCTCTTTATGCAGAAAACAAACGAAGGACGGCGTTTGTGTGAAACTGAAACGTCAGCTTCAGAGAAGAGGCACGAAGAAGACGAGGCTTGAAGGAAACAGCCCTTAGTCCAGATCAGAACCAGTGGTCTGGATCGAACCGGTACAGCTGCTGAGGCTCTGCATGGGAGGAGGTCAGGATGTGGCTGTTTGACTGATAAACCACCAACATCTATGGATACCAACACATTCACCTCCACCGGCTGTGGTTCCCCTTCATGGGATGAATGTTGGACCACAACACAACCAACATCAGAGCAAACACCTCCATAGGCCGAACCCCTCATGTGTTCTTTTGATCATCACAGAAAACAACAACAATGTAATATTTTTGGTTTCCAGATTTTTCTGGATGAGCATAAATGGCAGTTTTTAAAAATATACACTTTAAAGGGGAAAAACATCTCAGTTTAAACGACATAAAACATTATTTACACGTGGATGAGAGAATAAAGAGCAGCTGTTTAATGGCTGAGATTAGAACTAAAACTCCACATAACGACGTAATTTTGTCTAACTGCACTGCCACTCGTCACTGCTTTGATTTATAAATTTCATCATTCTGAGATCTTTAGAGATATCTGTACCAGGGTTTGGCCTCTTCAGAATAAAGTCTGCAGACACCATTCATCAGACTCTGTGCTCGGTCTCTATAACGACGTGTTGACCTGTTAAAACCACAGATAGAAATATCTGCGCTTTAGTTTTGTAACAGTCAGAATAATAATTGCAGATCAGGATGTCCTGCTCAACTTTATCCTGATTCAGTTAGAGTTATTTAATATTTAGTTTTTGCCAGTAATAAGTCCAATCTGATAACATTTACTAGATAATTAGTTTTTCAAGTATCATAGACCAGCTGTAGTACCCGGTTGTTCCACCAGGTAGAGCCTCTCACTGTTTAATCCTGTAGAGACCAGAGGAGGCGTCACTCAGACTACAGCTCATGGTGGCAGCAGAGAGCATTGTGGGAGTTTAGCAGCAACGGGACCATGACAGAGACTCTTGAGGAGGTTCAGGACCTCCGACTCTCTAACGTTGGTCTCGTAAACTTCCACGAGTTTGAGTAGCTCAGCTGCAGATTTCTGGAAACGTATGAAAAGGTAAAAGTGACGTGTGGAGCTCTGAAAAGTTTGATTGTTGAACTATAGACGTCTGCAGCACAGGTCCATTCAGACGTTAGTATTAAAACGGTTTGCTGTATTTTTTTCAAGTACAAAGCGTGCGATGAAAACACGTTTCTATCTTGCTAGCATTAGCTAACTTTATCGAAATGAACTAAACATTCTTCCTGTTGGATCAGCTGCTGGGTTCCACCTCCTGTTTTGTCCCATACAGAACCAGAACAGGGTGTATTTGGGTTTCACTTTGTGCTTAGAAACGAACAATCGTAGCGCTGACAGAAGACACTGCGTAGCGTCCAGGTGTTCAGCTCACCTGGCGGACTGAGAACGGACACGTCATGCTTAAAAACACTCTTTTTGTGATGTTTTGTGCAGACGGGCCTTCAAACCAAAACTTCTGCGACGCAAAAACACCAAATAGTTCTGTTTGTTGTCGGGAACCAGAAGCAGTAGGATACCGACGGACCGACATCGTTTGGTTTTTGGTTTTGTTTCAAGTGACTGAGGATTTTCATTCCAAAATGCTCCACAGGCGCCTGAAACACCACAGATCACATTCACGATGGTGGAACATCGCTCGTTGGAACAAAACCGACTCCCGACTGCAAAGAAAACAGAACGAACTGCATCTGAGTCGTGACGTTGAGCTGCTTTGATTAAATATCATCAACAGAAGACGTTTAAATCAGGACAAGCAACAGAAAAGTCTTTGTCAGGTTCACTGAGAAGCTTAGAGCTGCTGTTATGTTCACTGTACATTCTCTTATAGGTGTTTGAACATTCAGTCTGCACAGAGTCAACGCTGAGAGGAAGTCTGAGCCCTCCGTGCTGCCGTAGAAGTGGCGAAATAATCTGAAAACACTCGAAGGGTTTTGATCTGCTCCCTGTTTGGTGATTGACTTCAGTCTCCATAAAAGCTTTGGCTTATTTTCACAACTTCACTAAAATCTCCTGCGAAAAGTCGAAGAACGATCACACTGAGGCACAAACTGGGAAGCCTGGAAATCTTGTTTGTCGTCGCCTCAGAGTCATTTCATGAAAAATCCATCAGTCAAACCTCCTCAGAACATCTGGTTCTGGATCTGCAGCACCTTTATCTACTGACCAGAGTTCTACCTTCAGACTGTGAATGTTCCAGAGGTCCAGGTCCTTGAAGTCCACAGAGGAGGGTCCAGACTGATCACTTTAATGGACTTTTAGACCTTTAGGGCTGCTGCTGAGAAGCATTCCCCCATCATGATGCTGCCACCACCGTGCTTCACGTCATGATGCTGCCACCACCGTGCTTCACAGTGGTGATGGTCTAATGGACATAAAGCTCCATTTTGGTCTCATCAGACTAAAGAAGCTTCTTCTGGTTCTGATCATTCACCAGAGGATACTTTACAAAGTGCGTTCTGGGTAAACTTTCCAGGCTCATATCAGCATGTGTGATGGTGGTTAGTCAGAACCTGTTCTAGACCGTTTTACCTTTTTACCTCTTTTTGTTGGAACATATTCACCGTCTGAAGGCAAACTCACATGACTTCACTACATATAATAAAGTGATTGTATAAAAATCCTCTGAGGCTCAGGGCAGCTTTGTTCAGATCGTAGAGAGAATATCAAACTTGATTTTACTGATTGTCTCAAAGATGTGCAGTTTTTGGTCTCTGATGAACGAATGTTGGAGGAGATTTAAAGAATGAAACTCACTGCAGTCACTAAAGAAAAACATTCAGTATCGTACAATAAAAGCTTCTCGTTTTGTCAATTAAAAGGAGCCGTGAGTTGTTTATCATGCATGATAAATACCACAGAAGAAATAAACGACAAAACAGAACAGCGACGGTAAAAAATAACGACTCGCAATAATAATAAAAAAGTCATAAATAAGTGAATAGAGACAAAATAAATCCTCATAACAGGATAAAGTAACTCAGAAATAAGGATCTTAGCTTGACGGAGATCCTTGCTTCTGCTTCAGCTTCAAACTAAAGTATTGGTGTGGTTTAGGTGGTGACTCTGATCTTTTCCATCAGTGAATGCAGCGTGAGAGGAGGAGGAGGAACTGAAGCAGAACATCATTCGCCGTCTCTAGAACCTGTTCTAACGGGTTCTTTAGTAGAAGTTTGGACTGAAGCGATCTTTGAACGTCTCCTGGTTCGTTTCCATTTTGTGCTTTCTGTCATTTTCTTACATTCGTTGTTTTCGGTGGAGGAACTGGTCCTCACAGCTCGCTGACCCTCTCGCTGAGCGTCTCCAGCTCCTCCTCCTGCTCCTGGTAGCGCTCCACGCCGGGCCCGTCGCCGCGGGGACCGTTGGCGAGGTGCGACGGGTAGTCGAGGCCGCTGAGCTGGGCGTGGTGGTGCCAGCGCAGGTCATCGCTCTCGTGGGTGATGTAGCGCTCGTTCATACGAGACTCCAGGTTCCTCAGGTCCAGCCACATCTGGTAGTCCTGGAGGAGGAGGAGACGAGCAAGGACAAGGAGAACAATAAAAATAATAATAATAACAACAATTATTAATAATAATAACAATAACAATAACAATAACAACAACAATAATAATAATAAGAAGAAGAAGAACAACAACAACAAGAGCAAGAAGAAGAAGCTAGGAGAGACACATCTGGGCCAGAGAGAGTAAAGGGTCTTTAAAAAACCCAACAGAAATCTTGAGCTTCAGCCGTTGAGTCACTAAACAGAACAACTGAGATGTTCAGCTCCTGGACTGTCGTCTGCAAAAGCAATAAATACAAAACCTAAAAGAGCTTCATGCTACTGACAGGTTCATAATAAAATAACTGCACAGTGTCTTAAATATTACAAACTGTGACAATAAAAACACGGACTTCAGAATTATCAGCAGATTAAATACGAGGTTATCTTATGTTGTGATAATTATGATTATAAAAGCTTATCTTGCAGCTACAACACTATGTTTTGGTGACAATAAGGATTTTGATGCAGGTCCTGGATAAGCTGCTGGAAGCTGCATGTTGCTGGAACTGGTACAGTTCGGCTCATGTACCGGAGAAAACACCGATAATGATGAGAGCGTTACAGTGTCAGCAGGAACATCTATTATAAACAGAATAAATAATGATGGAACAAGATCCTTCGTAATAATGGAATGATTTCAGACATTTAAGTTGAAGCAGGTGTTTCATAAATATGAGACAAATTAGAACCAGATCACCGACCTTGAGGTTATAATTCTAAATAACGTAATTATGAAACTATGTCCTGTAATTACAAAACTGTTGTTTCTTTTAATTGTACGATAATTACAAGAAAATTCTACAGTTGTGCAGGTTCTGGATAAGTTGCTGGAAGCTGCTGCAGCTTCAACCTGCTGGACCAGCGGCGCTACGAGGTCATAACACAAACGTCCAACCTGTAAACTGAATGAATAAAGTTATGATGAGAGCTGTAAAGGGTCAATAACAAACTCTGAATCAGATAAAACATTCATCGTTATCGTTATGATCTGATAATGAACCAATGCTTCACAGTCAGGACACAGAACAACAGCAGCTCCTCTGCTACTCGTCAGAACAGCGAGATTCTTGCTGCTCAAACCAAAACACTGATGTGAGGCAGCGAGGACAGGAAGTGACCTCTTTCACATGACCTGCAGTCACTTGATCCAGAGTTAATGTGAAAACATTGACGAGTGCAGCTTTAAAGTGAGCCGGTGGTCCTCCTACCTGGAGCCAGGGGTGGCTGAGCGTCTTGTCCACGCTGTAGCGCTTCCTCATCTTCACCTGCAGCAGGTTGTTGATCAGGTCGATGGCTGCCGCGGACGGAGACACAAGACAAGGAGGAAAAAGTCAGTAGAGGAAGGGAGGTGAAGCGAGGGTCAAGTGTCTGAGGAGGACCAGAGGAGGAGGAGGAGGAGGACGAAGGCCGGGCCCCCGCAGTGAGGGGCCGGTCGGGGCTAATGAGCAAAGCTAACATGATGTTAACATTTCTTCAGGGGTCACTGGTCTGAACAGCTCCGGGACCTTGGGGCCCCTCAGGGCTCCGGGGCCTCCATCACTCTGCATTATGCACATGAATGGGCTCCACATGAACAGATCAACCCCCGGCTCCGCTTCCAGGAACCGCCGGACCCTCGTCCCCCTCCTCCCCCCCTCCAGCGCCGTCACATGACCCCATAATCCGCCGTCAGTCTGCACGAATCTGCAACAACAACAACACTACACACAACCCTGGAGCTACACACAACCCTGCAGCTACACACAACCCT
>NW_007578109.1:432774-437072 GCF_000690725.1 Stegastes partitus | reverse complement strand
GACAAATTTTTGTAATTTTAGATAGTCTTAGAGTAATTTTGGACAAAATTCTGTCATTTTGGCCAGTTTTTTAGTCTTTTTGGACAAACTTTTGTCATTTTTTACTATTGTTGAGTCATGTTTTACAATAAGGAGCTAATGTCTTTTCCTCTGTGACTGGTCACTTGGTTGGAGAGTCGCTATAGTTTCAGTCCAGCAGCATTTCCTCTGGTTGAATACGGACCTACTTTGATATCTGACATGTTTCCCTTCAGGAGCTATCATCCAGATGTTTTGCTCACAACATGACGAAGGTAAGAGCAGTCTAAAGAACCACTGCAACAACTTTTTTGAGGCTTTTCTGCATCTCAGTCGTGTCACCGCAAAGCTTCTGACTCCAAAAGGCGCCTGATCTGAAGAAGTGACAGAAATCTGAACGTGAGTTAGTGTTTGGATGATGAAGCTGCAGGATGATTCAGAAACGCTCAGCAGGAGGACGGAGGTGAATCTCTGCTCATGTTGATGTTGTGATGAATCTCCTGCAGACCTTTAATCTGCTGAGTCACTGCGGTTCTGAATCATCCAGGTAGATCCTCGGCTGTGGGCCACCGACTCCTGATTGACACGTTATTAGTTTTCTTCTTCGGTGGTGTTGTTCTACACCAGCTGTCATGCTGAAACTTCCTGATGTGAAAATACCTCAACGAACCAAAAACCCGTCACCTGCATGTTGACAGTCCGGCGCTACCTGATGATGATGATGATGATGATGATGATGATGATGAACGTTTACAGCTTCTTATTTCTCTGTATTTAATAAAAACAATGCAGCTCGTTGATCAGACAGTTATGACTTGGTCCAGGCGTTGCTTCCAGTCTTTGTGCTAAGCTAAGCTAAGCTAAGCTAAGCTAAGCTAAGCTAAACATGTTCTGCATCTGTTTCTCAACAAACCTGGTTTCTGACTCTTTCTATAATTTTACTTTTGGAGTCAGACACAAGGTTTGATCAAAAAGTTCCACGACTGTTTGTGGTTCTCATCCGAGAGGTGTTGCTATTTTGTTTGTTTTGGTGCTTATTTTGGGTTCTTTCTCATTACGTTGCATGTTTTTGGTGGTCCCTTTGCTGGCTTTAGTCATGTTGTGTTCCTTTGTGCTTATTTTGTGTCTCATTGGGGGCATTCGGTGCATTTGTTTGTGGCTCTGTTGTGCCCCTTTCAGTCGCGTTGCATGGATCTGTGGTAATCTGTGTCTCTTTATGGTAGTTTTTTGTGTTTTTAGACATTTTTTTTGTCTCTTTGTGGCTGTTTGAACACAGTTGAGGAGATTTATCACAGCTGGAACTGACATGTTTCCTGACCTGAACATCCAGGCAGTGGTGCAGACGTTACCGGAGCTCTGGAGCAGAGCATCGCTGCACGAGGAGGCACATTTAAATCAGGTTTTTGGTTTTTATGGGCATAGGATTGGAAGTTTTGATCGCACGTTGAAAAACAGCTTTGGATTGTCAAAAAAACCTAACATGACAGATTCAGTAAACGTAATGTCTCACGAAACAGAACATAGTTTTATTTACATTTTGAAGCATTAGATTAGAAAAGGTTCATGGAAACAGCAGAATTAAAAGGTTTTGCTCTCATGAGGTGGTTTTTGAGTCTTTTTTTTGTTTTTTAAGAGTTAATGAGCTTCAGTGGAGATGAAACTTTAACTCAGACAACAGCTCAGCGTAGAAGAACGAGACGCTGTGACCTGAAGACGTCTGTCTCCATCTTTTAAACGATTCTCTGAAGTGAAAGCATCAAACTGCCTCCCTCAGACATTTGCATTCTGTTTGTTTCGTGATATTTCAGAGTCGCAGCCTGAGGATGATGCACTGAAAGTAAAGTGTGAGGAATCCTGCAGCATCATTAGAGCTAACAGTTCGTCTGTCAGACACTAACAGCTATTTGTGGAGCCTGAAGCTGCTAATAGCTGCACTGGCGGCTAATGGACTGTCTGCATCTGTCTGTGTTTCAATGTATTCACCGTTTCACCTCCTCTGCTCTCATGTATGTTTTTATGAGAGTGTTTTTCTGTTTGCATCACCTCCTACTGGCACTCTCAGAAACTTGGAGTTTCATGTTCAGCATCCAGACTTCTTCTGGGGTTTGATGCATCAGCAGCTAATGTCTGAGCACTTTGAGTCTCAGCCGCTGGCCTCAGACATCCCCCCACCATCTTCTCTTCTGTTTCTTAATTCTGTTCATTATCTGTCAGTAAAGGCACCAAAATCTCTGACAGCAGATGTACATATGTATACGTAAAAATAAGCATCCAGAGTTGTCAAAGTGTTTTCAACCAGATCTGAGCTACAGGTCTTCTGCACATTTCTGTCTAATCTTATGTCAACGATATCAGACTTCGCAAGAATATTTAAAACATTTACAAACTAAAAGTTACTACAAAAAATATGGCTTTGCTACATTAAAAAAGCACTCGCATGACTTGTTGTATTTTATACTTAATTTGGAGAAGTTTGTTTGTTTTTGGGCCTGAGACTTTTTCTATTTCTGTGAAGCCATTTTCTTCAGAAATAAAACTCCCAGTGCCGGAAATGTGGTGAGGACACAGACTGAACAGTTTCTAGTAGATCTGAAGGATCAAAAGGCTCAAGTGGAGTCCAAAATCATAATTATTGGTGTTAAATGTCCAAAACCAGGCTGGTGCTGGTCCAGAAAGTTCCTGTCAGTGTCTGTCTATGGATGGATCCATGGTTCTACTAGAACCCAGTCTNAGCTACACACAACCCTACAGCTACACACAACCCTGGAGCTACACACAACCCTGCAGCTGCACAAAAACTGTAAAAAAAAAAAATGCAAAAAACCAGCAAATATCTGTAAATAGTGATTTATTTTTCAACTGTCACACACTGTAAAAGAACAAATTAATATTTTTAACGTGGACATGATTTACTTTTTTTTTTTTTTTTAACGATTAACATGAAAATTTAAAAAACAAACAAACAAAAAATCAGTTATTTTTACTTAATGTCCATAATTTAACAAAAGAAGGAAACCATTCATCACTTCTTGATATATGTTCTCGCAAATAACAACAAATATCTGTAAAATTATAATAATTAAAATTCATCAGATGTAGAAAGATGTTCCACCATCAACTGAATGTATCTCCACCAACTGGCTCCTCTGTTCTCTGGTTCTGATCCATGCTGCATCTATTCATTGATCCAGGAGGTTGGATTCTCCTTCAGTCTCTCTCTGAGGAAACACTGGTTCTACAGGGTCAGAACCAGGAGGAGGAAGGTTCTGGTTCTACAGGATCAGAATGAGATATGTCCCTTCGATGGTTTGTAGAAGAAAACTCTTGGATCTTGAGCTGAGACTGACGTGTGTCTGAACGTTTCATCCAGTCTTCCTTATTAACTGTGTCTTCTTATTCATAGACTATCTACTAAACGTCTCCCACATTCACAGACCTGGAAGCGACGAGGGAAGAAGCTGTTTTCTTGTATGTGAGATGCAGAACTGATTATAAAGTCGAACACACTGAGAAGAGAATCCGTCCAAACTGCAGGATTCCCGCTGAGAGTGTTAAATATACAGTTTGTGGTCATTTAGAAGGAAGGAAACAGTGGAGGAGGAACAGAGGCTTCCCTGGACCCGACTGCAGCGACTAGAAACCAGAAAACTGTGAAAATCAGGCAGCAAAGGTACCAGAAAAATATGCTAGGAAACGGAGGAATACCGAAACGTCTGAGAACTGTGAAAGTAGCAGCAAATATCGGGAAAATCGTCCCGTTTGTACAGATTTAAACAGTAAAACAGCCAAAAGAATGAATCAGTGAATATACAGATTTATGACACATTTATTCACAGTCGATTCATACGCCTTTGATTTTACTAAACATCATCTGGAAGTAAAGAAAACTAGAAAAAATCTTTTTATTTTGTCAGTTCTTAATATGAATGAATATCTGTACAATAATAAGTTGTTTTAACAAGTTTAATACTGTAAAAAAAAGAAGAAGCTGATTTTACAGCCATGCATTATAAAAGAACAAATTAGTTTTTGTGAAATTACTAGTTTTTGATATTTTGGATATTAGAGGGAGAATCTTTGAAATAACATTTTAAAAATTATTTCATTAAACAGAAAAGATTTCAGCAGCAGTTTGTAAAATATCAACGTCCTGCTGATTCACACACAGCCAGTGATTCAACTGGAACAAAACATTTACTGAATACGATCCGCATTTCAACAACATGAGGAAAATCTGTATAATAATAGTAAAGAGTTTAGAAGTAATTGTTTATATATAT
>NW_007578109.1:408871-429183 GCF_000690725.1 Stegastes partitus | reverse complement strand
AAGGTTCTGTTCCAACTTCACCACACCAGGTTCTACTGATGTTAGATGTTTAGACCAAATGTTGATGTGGATCATTGGTAGGAACCAGAACCTGGAGTTCACAGGATCTAGATGTTGGTTCTCGATGTTGGTTCTAGATGTTGGTTCTAGATTAGCAGAGCTACAAGCTGCTTCATGTTGGAGTTTAAACAGACCGACCCACCTGCTTTTAACGTCTGACTAGTTAATATTATGGAAATACTGACCCTAACCCGCTGGCAGGCAGCACCTTGCATGGCAGCTGTGTCGCCACTCGTGGATGGATGTGTGGGAATGAGAAACACTGTGAAGCGCTTTGAGTAGCACCAAGGTAGAAAAGCAGAGTGCAGACCACTTTAACTGATGGTATAGAGACCTGAACACAGCAATCACACAGGTGTTATAACACACACACACACACACACACACACATCAGTACCTGTGGAAAAGAGTCTGCAGACGCCAGCAGGACGTTCTCAGGTTTCAGATCGCAGTGGACGATGTTCTTGAAGTGCAGATGACGTAAAGCCACCAGGATCTGAACGCACACAAAACAGAGACTACCGTTAATTCACCGCCAGAGCTGCTGATCGGACCAACCAGAACCAGATCGACACCGAGGACGATGACGGTCAGACGCTCAGCAGAAATGTTCACATGAATCTCTCTGTCGTTCTGTGTTGGTGAGCTGAAGATGATTTAGTTCAGAGTTCTGGGAAATATTTTAGCTCAACTTTGAGGATTTTATGTTTTCAGACCTGAGAATTTCCACCTTCGATAAAACATGTTACTTGTGAGGCCATTTTCAGGGTTTATTATCTCCAGACATAAAACTCCAACAGACAGAACAGTTTCTATCGGGTCAGAATGACTGATTGGATCCAGCAGAGGACACATTTTAAATACTGGACCTTGGAAATGGTCAAAACCTCACATTAATAAAGTAACCTCGACCCTTGATCTTTGGCTGTAATGGCAAAACAAGGATCCAGGTTTTTGCTATTCTGACGTAACATCTGTTGAAAATGACAGACAATTGTCCACAATGACCCGAAACCTCTGCAAAACAGAACATCTCCATGAGAACATCTTCATTGTCACCGGCAATAAAATGATTTAAAATGAGCTGAAACTTGTCAAACTGGCTCAAACTTGTTTGAAATGACAAAAATCCATAATTTTTATCCTTGAAAATGAATCAGTGCTAAATATCTCCAACCAGGCTGGTGCTGGTCCAGAGAGCTCCTGTCAGAGTCTGTCTATGGATGGATCCATGGTTCTACTAGAACCCAGTCTCTGGTCACATTTCACCAGCTGTTGAGGCTCTAACATCAGTAGAACCTGATGTGGTGAAGTTGGACCAGACAAGGTTCTGTTTTTACATGTTTGGACTAAATGTTGGTGTGGATCATTGGTAGGAACCAGTACCTGGAGTTCATAGGTTCTAGATGTTGGTTCTAGAAGTGCCGAGCTACAAGATGCTTCATGTTGGACTTTAAACAGACTGACTGATTTAAAACGCTGCTCTGGGCCTGCAGCTCCTCACCCTATCTGACTGAACCTGTTGGACCTCCAGCTGCCTCCTCGTGTGAGCCTCATGAAGCCAAACGTCTGTTTCTTGTTCTTCTTCTTCTTGTGTGCAGCTCTTACAGGAGACACGTCAGACCTTCTCATTGGACGTCTCTCAGTGTGAACTTATATAACTCACATTGTGGGAACTCGTCCTCATAACGTCAATCATGGAATCAGAAAATAGACGTGAAGTATTGTTGAGCTACGGAAGAACATGAAGAACATGTGCTGCTGCATGCAGGAGCATCGTCTGAGTCGGATCCAGTGCAGACACAGAAGAGCATCGGTACGGAGAAGACGACTGAACACCTGGTCAGCAGTCAGACCGAGGCTACAGGTGAGTCAGGACAGAACCTTACTTCTGGACAAGCTGCAGCTCCATGTTGGGAGCCTGTGAAACAACGGCCAGCGATGAGCGTGACTTTCCTTTTGATTCATTATGTCTCAACCTGACGGGCTCGTGGCTAAATTCAGCTCATTTAACAGTCTTTCTAGGTTCTACCTACACCTGCTGTAGCCTGTTTTTCTTTCAGAAGAATCTCGTCCATGCAGGTCCTCCATCATCTGTTATGATTCATTATATCAGCCTTTATATCTGCTAAACACCACGACGTTGTTGTGTTTAAACATCTCAGCACACGTTCAGACTTCTGTCCAGAACAGTGTCAGAGGGATTGTTTGGAATCTGATGGTTGAAAACAGTCTGACTGAGAAACAGTGAAGCATGAGTCCAGTGCCTCGTGGAGTGTTTTATTCACTCCACTGTCACCGGACCGCAGACCAGACAGCGTTCGCCTTAAAGCTGACAGAAAGTCCAAATTATTTCTTCATGCCAACGCTTCATCACGTTCCTGGAAAGGTCAGGTCCTAAAGTTTCCTCTGATGTGAGCAACACCTCGGAGCCACGAACACCCTGAGATCAGTGCAGTCCAGAAGAATTCAGATGAGAAGCGTCTCGTTGGGTTCTGAGGGTTCTGAGGGCTCAGCAGCCATCTGAAGGACTCTGTATCTATGACCAGACTCTGGGTCGGTTATTTATTGTCTGTTGAACAGCTTCGTCTCTCTGGTTACCTGGTTACCTGGATAAAGTCCGGTACCACGATGTGAATAATGTCCTGCTTCACTGAGACTAAAATCTGGACCTTTAAGAGTTCTGGCAGCTTAATGAGTCTGAACCAGAGATGATGAACCCTCCTGTGGGTCAGTGGCTATATCTGGTTATAGTTATAGTAGTTATATGTGTTTATAGTTAGTTACAGTGGTTATATGTGGTTATAGCTTGTAGTCGTGACGTGTGACCTGCGTGACCAGGAACTTGGTGATCCTCTCCGGCAGTCGGCCCTTCTCACTGGACAGGATCATCTCCAGCATGTCTCCATGGAGCTTCTCCATCACCACAAACACTCGCTCCGGAGTCTCAAACATGCAGTCCAGGTTGACCACCCCGGGGTGGTGCAGGCTCTGCAGGGACGAGGACAACGTTCAGACCAGACGGGTCCACCACAGCGTCTCCACAACAACCACCAGTTACCACCTAGATACCAGCTGTGTGTCTGTGTGTCTGTGTGTCTGTGTGTCTGTCTACTTCCTGTTCTACCTTCAGGTGTTTCTGCTGCAGAGCTGCAATGTTTTCATGTCACACCCCCACAGAGTTACTACACTAATGAGGACGTTCCCTGCAGGAGACACGGAGTGTGTCTGTTGTGTGTCTGTTGGGTACCTGCAGCACGTCTGTCTGTTGTGTGTCTGTTGCGTACCTGCAGTGCACCTGCAGTGTGTCTGTTGTGTGTCTGTTGTGTACCTGCAGTGCACCTGCAGTGTGTCTGTTGTGTGTCTGTTGTGTACCTGCAGTATTGCCACCTCGTTGCGGAGCTGACTCTCCTGTTTCGTGGGGAATCTCAGCTTGTCGATGATCTTGATGGCGACGTCTCTGCCGGACTTCCTGTGTTTCCCTGCAGGAAGTAACACACAGACACACAAACATCTGCAGCATAGACATACAACGGTGGCCACTAATACACAACTATCACATTAATACACAACTATCAGACTAATACACAACTCTTCTGGTAGTTGATGAATTAGAGTCTAAACTCTGTGACTTCAGCCTCTTCAGTGGATGTTTGCTGGTTTCAGTAAAATGAACATCTTTGGACCAAACAAGACTTTTTTTAAGAATAATTTTCGGACATTTTTGAGACCAGTCAGGTTTGTAAAACCAGGATTAAAATGAGAACACTGCAGGTGAGTGTTACCTCCGTACACGATGCCAAACTGTCCTGATCCCAGAACCTCGTCGGGGAAGATCTGGTACACCGAGTTGATGTCCTGAAAACACAACAGCTCCGTTTAGAGTCATTATGGACACGTTTAGTGTCACTTTGGGCAAATTTCAAGTCATTTTGGACCCATTTCTGAGTCGTTCTGACCAGGTTTCTGTCATTTTGGACAAATGTTCAACATAAATCAGGTCTTGACTTTTGTCTCTGAACCTCGTCGTCTTTGCTGCCCGTTAATTTTGCTTCGTCAAAGAACACACGAGGAAGTGCAGGTTTGTTTGGCGCCATGTTTGAGAGCCGGGACTGAGCACAGGTCAGAAGAGACGGGAAATGAAAGACAATGAAGCGAGTTTCATGCAATCAGAACCACTCTGAGACACAGAACTGCAGAATGTGCACGTCCTCTGAGGCACAGCATCGTCCTTCAGATCTGTCTTTTCCATTATTTTGACATTTCTTGCATGATTTGAAGCAAAAAAGGAGCAAACTGCTGCACAAGAATTCCCCAGAATGCAAGAACTGGACTCTGTGATGGTTCCTGGTTTGGTTTCTGGGTTTGTTTGGGCCGAGTTCTTCCTGTGTCCACCTGCCTCCGGGCTGTGCGTTCAGCTTTTGAGCCGTCTTGTGTTGCTTTATGTCCAGCTCTAGTTCATGTCATGCTTTTTTTTTTTTTGGCCGTTGTGCCTTTATTGGATAGAGCAGTCAGAGAGAGACAGGATAGTGGGGGAGAAGAATGGTGGGAGGACGTGTGGGAAAGGGTCATGAGCGGGATTCGAACTCATGACCTCCACATCGGGACTGTAGTCCTGTACATGGGACGGCAGGTCAACCAGGTGAGCTGTAGCAGCACATGTTGTGCTTTTGTTTTATCTGAACTGTGGTTTGATTTGCTTCAAGTTTTGTTCCCTGAATCCCTGCTGCTGCTGTCTGGAACCTTCCCTGTTAACCTGTGACCAGCAGGATGCTCTGATGTTTAAACGAGGCCTGCAGCCATGTTCTCAGACTGGAAACACGTTGAAAAGTTGCGGCGGTGGAAGTTTGAGGCCGCGGGTTGTTGAGTTTCTCCGGTGCTTTGAGGGCGAGGCGGGTTGCCAGAAAGCAGGTTCAACAAAAACGTGAATTGCATGAATTCATCACCTGGCAGAGGAGCTTTCAGGCGGCGCTTGTGAGCCGACAGCCGGCTGAGCGCCTCCCTCGGTGTAACTACCCGGCGTCAGCGATCTGCCACAGCTTTGACACCAAAACTGCAAAATATTTTCTCCTTCATTTGTCTGTAATCACGTCTCCCTCTCCTCCCCGTTAGCTGACAGCCTAATATCACACCTCGAGCAGAGAGGACAGAAATACAATATTATAACCCTCCTCCCCCTCCGCCGAGCGCGCTGCCTAATTACCGCCGTCGCCATGGAGACCGTTTGGCTGAGTGAGTAATCACAGTAATCTCTGTTCGAGGTGCTCGAAGACGTGCTCACCTTGGAGATGGCGAAGGTGCTCGTCTGCGTGGAAACGGGACTCGCTGTTCTCTGCTGCTGCTGCTTTTCTCGCATGAATAGAGTTTGCAGACATGTGAGCCTCGTGTAAATCTTTATGATGTAAATGTGCGCAGAGCTTCAATCACGGCGACCCGAAGCTCTGCAGCCCCAAGGCTTCACATGCAAATGAGCCGAAGGTGGCGGAGAGCAGGCAGAGGGCTGCAAGCTGTTTGTGGTGGAGGCTTTTTCAAGTGTGAACATCATATCCTGAGTTCAGGAACCAGAATCAACCTTTGTTCTGGTTTTCAGACGCCTGAATGTTCTGCTGCAGAGCCGTGACGCAAATCTGTCGCATCGAGACTTCAAAAAGGACTCAAAGTGTGTTCAAAATGCTCAAAAATGTGTTTACATTGACAAAAAAATCTACTAAATGCCTCCAAGTTTGTCAAAAAAGACAAAAAAAAATTCAAAATGCCTTGAAATTGGTTCAAAAGCTTCAAAAGTGCTTAAAATCTGTTCACAGTGACACAATATGTACTTAAAATGAGTCAAAATGCCTCAAAATATTAACAATGACCCCAGTTCTGTGAAATAGAGCCAGAATCTCTTAACGATGTCTCATAATTTGCCCAAAATTTGTTGAAATTGCTAAAAAAAATCTTTAGAATGAGGCCAAATGCTTTAAAAATGATTCAAATCAACAAAAAAAATCTTCAAAATGACTCAAAAACGTGTTCAGATGCATCAGATGTTTTACAACTGATCTTTATATGACTTAAAGTTTGTTAAAAAATCATTAAAATTATTCAAATCAACAAAAAAAAATTAAAAATGTCTCAAGATTTATTCAGTTTCATCAGAATTTGTTCAGATTGACAAAAAAAAGTCAAAATGCCAAAAAAAATATTCACAGTGACTCAAAACCTCTTTTATTACGATCAGAATTTCTTATAAACGCGTCAGTTTTTGCCTGAAATCTGTTTCTACAACCATAAAACCTGTAAGAACCAGAACCAGGGACGTGATCACAGCGGTCCAGTCTGAACCGACTCCGGCTCAGTTTCCACCTTCAGCTCGGTCGAGTCGCTTTAAGTCCTGAAACAAACTTTTATTTTGGAGCCTTTTCTGAGTTTACGTTGGTTTCATTTGTATTTCAGCTCTTTCAGGACTATTTGTACCTTTTCTAGCTCACGCTGGATTTGGTTTTGTGTTATTTTACAGACTTTTTATTTAAGGAGAGGTTTTCATGACTAGAACTGTTATTGTTCCATAGACAGATTTATCAGGAGAACCGGTGACCACAGGAAACGTTTAGTGGCAGATGTTTGTCTGAACCAAGCTCCATGACGACCCATCAGAGAGCTGATGGCGTGTTTAACTGTCAGACTTCCTCATGTTAGCGGTGACGAGGTCGGACGTGTCAGAGGGACGAGTCAGGCTGGACCTGAAGGAGAAATCCTGCTGGTCTCTGCAGTGACGTCAGAAACCAAATAAAAACCACAACAATCAAACTAAAACCCTCCAGACGGGAGATGCTCGCCAACAACATGACAATGAGTGTGTCTGTGTGCTCGTGTGATTCTCACCACGTTCTCCTGGATCTGGCAGTTGGAGACGGAGATGCTGACGGAAACCTCCTCTGTTGACGAGACACAAACACAATCAGAGCGAGAGCTGCAGGAAGACACACAGTCAGCACACGCCGATCGGCTTCATTGACAGAAGGACAAATCTGAGCAGCTCCGATCAGAAGAACAGCTCAAGTTATTCAAACATCTGTGTCTCCGTTGCTTCTCTGTCAGGGCGTTAACCTGTGCAGGGCTTCTGTTAATGACAAGTATGGTGTAAATCTGAAGCCTGCAGCCTTCTGTGAGCACATTGTTGTATTATTTCAGTCAGAAGCGGGAGTACGACGCAGCGAGCCGTTAGTCATGATCGGCTTGACGTCAGCGAGGCCTGAAATATCTCTGATGGGTTTGTGTGGGCGTCCTCGGCCCTGAGAGGATCGGAGTCTGCAGCACAATTCACAAAGAAAACACACATTTACATTCACAGAAACACAGCAGACGTCCAGCGTTCTGCTTTTATTCCTCCGTGAAGCAGCTCTCAGGTGGTTCCACAGCTTCATCCACGTTCTGAATTATTCTGGTTCAGCTGCAGTGAGCTCTTAAAATATTCAGACCCAGAACTCCACGATTTGATTGTTAGCGACAGTATGTTCAGCTGTTTATATTTCATTATTATTCACCTTTGGCGAACACATTCAACTATTATGATAGCTAACAATTTCCAGTTTTGTCCATTTTTGTCCATACCTTTAGCTAACATGTTCAACTGTTAACACTTTTGTAAAGATTTTCAGTTGCCACAAATTTAGCTTGATTTTTTAAAAATAAAATAAGACAGTTAAAAATGTTCTACTGTTCATCCTTGTTTTTAGCAAACACGCTCAACTGTTAGCGACAGGTTTAAAAACATTCAACTGTTTATACATAATGTTAGCGAACAATTTCCATTTGTTTGATATTTGCTTTTAATATGACTGACATTTTAACTGTTAGCCACACTTTTAGCTCATAGCTAAGTGTTAGCCACACTTTTAGCTGTTTATATTTGTTTTTAGCTCACAGCTAAGTGTTAGCCACACTTTAGCTAACACATTCAGCTGTTTATACTTAATGTTAGTGACCAATGTCCAGTTTTTGTCCACATTTTTAGCGAACATGTTCAGCTGTTATTAAACTTTGAATAGTTTACGAAGCACAACCCGTTAAAGGACAGACAGACTGCAGACAGTAACACGTGGTTCTGGTTCCTACTGTGTCCGCTGCGATGGGAACTGTGACAGACGCCAGTGGACACCGCCGGCATCAGAGCGTGTTGGATCGCCATCTCCCACATCCGGGCCACGTCCGGACCGACACCGCTGACCTGCAACCACAACACAGTCACTGCAGAGAGGAACCAAAGAACCAGAACCACAGACAGGAACCAAAGAACACAGACGAAGTGTTCTACTGGTTTTTCTCGCTGATTGTATTTTTATAAACTTTAGTAAAACCCTTAAAAACCCAAACTGTTGGTTAATTCTGGTTCTGGGTCCGTTTCTGCCGATGTGGTTCTTGTTTCATTTGATTCAACATGAACTCCATGTTAAACCCTCCAGGGGTTCTGGTGGTTCTGTTCTCATCGTTCTGGTGTTTCTTTCATCAGAAGTTCTCCACCAGCGGTTCTCCAGGACTAATCCATTATCTGTGGAGGAGCAGACCACCTGTGAACACCCCCGTGTTCTCATGGCTTGGACCGGTCCAACCCGATGACTTTAATGTGCTTCAATCAACCCGACTTCTCTTCACGGTTCCAACAAACGTAATCAGTCAGCGCTTCACAACTCAGAGACCAGATGAACTTCTCATTACCTTTCTGTTTGAAAACAGAAGGAAAAGCTGCAGTTTGTACTCAAACCTGATTTAATTCTAAATGAATAAATGAATTTGAGCAGAGGCCTGACTGAGGCTCAAAAACCGGCACCTTAAAAACAGTAAAACAGACCCAGCGAGACACAGATGAACATGGAAAGATCTCCAGATGTTTGATAAAGCCTCTCATGTTCTACCATCTACAGTTTCATTTCGCAGATGCTTTTATCCAGAGTGACGCACATCTGAGTTAGATCACATCCACCAACGGGGACAAAGCTGCCATCGGGAGCAACTTCAGCTTCAGTGTCTTGCCCAAAGACACATCGACTGTGGAGGGCATCGAACCACCAACCTTAGAGGACAACCTGCTGCCCCACCTGAGCCACAGCCACCCCATAATATTATGAAAAAAAGCAGACGTGATGTTTGTGTGCCACGGCTGGACGACGCTTCACGTCTCACCAGGATGCTGCTGCTTGTCACCGACGAATCAGATCTCTGCAGATTCTCTCCAACGTAATAGACCAGCGTCGCCGTGGCGATCTCGAAGCAGTGAGGGTTGGCTCCATCGGGCAGCAGAGAGAAGGTCTGGGCCGGCTCCAGGGACAAGATCTCGGACAGAGGGATCTCCTGCAGACACACAGAGTCACTCTTCAGTGGAACAACAGAAGCTGCTCAGGATGAATGTGACAGTTCATCCTGACGTGGCTTCATCATGTCAGACGTCCACATTCAGTCCTTGCTGCGCCTTCATTTGTATCCTCATTCTACTTCTTCTGTTGTGTCTTTAATCAATCATCAAATAAGATGCAACACAAAGTGATTTACAGAAATAAAAATGCAGTAAAACCAAACAAACTCCCAAAGTCATGTTAGAAACTCTAAAACAGAAGCACTGAGGAACGCAGCTGGTTTCTGACCTCTACTCTAGTATTTGTGGTTCACTGAAGCCTGAAGCAGCAGCAAAGCGTCGCGGCTGCAGGAGGACATCCTACCTTGTAGTATTTACTGCCCGTGTCGTTCTGGAACAACGTGATGCATTTACTGTCCAACCGCCAGTAATGTCTCTTCCTCTGAAACACAGACAGCAGAGGTTAGAAGAGCCGGCAGGAGGTCAGAGGCAGGAGGACACCGAGGGAGAAGACGTGGAGACGAGTCGGCACCAAAGTCTGCAGCTAGTAGCTGCTAGCAGAACGGAGGGAAACATGTAAACAAAGACAACAGAGATGTAAACATGTAAACACAGCGGTGGTAATGTAAACAGGCAGGTAAACATGCAACAAGGTAAACATGTAAGCAGAGAGGTAGACACGTAAACAATCAGATAAACATGTAAACAAAGAGGTAAACACGTAAACAAATAAATGAACATGTGCACAGGTAGCCATGTAAACAACGAGGCAGCCAACAGGTAGTAAACATGTAAATAGGTAAGATGTAAACATTTAAGCAGGTTAGCATGTGCACATATAGGTGAAGAGACTCAGACAGGTGAACAGGTAAAGATGTAAACAGACAGGTAAACACGAAAAAGAAAACAGAGAGGTAAACAGGCAAACGTGAACAGGTAAACATTTAAGCAGGTGAAGAGGTAAATGGATAAACAGGTATACAGGTGAACAGGTGAACAGATAAATGGCTGAACAGATTAACAGGTAAATAGGTTAACAGGTGAACAAGTGAACAGGTGAACAGGTGAGCAGGTTAACAGGCAAACGGGTGAACAGGTACCAGAGTGTCCTTGCTGGTGTAGTGGACCATCCAGCCCTCCTTCATCACGTTGCTGCTCTTCCTCTTGGTGTGTTTGACAGACTGGACCACTCGCATCAGCGGGATGTTGTTACTGGTGGACGGGCTGCAGGGGGCGGGGCAAAGGTCAGACCTTTGTCTGCCTGTGTTTGCTTGTTTGTGTTTTTTTGTGTGTGTGTGTTTACCTGATGGCGCGGTTGGATTCGTCCAGGTCGGGGTCGTGCAGGTCACAGAGGTCGCTTGTCCCCGCCTCCAGCAGCAGACCCCCCTCTGATGTCAGAGCGTCGTCCATGTCGTCCATCAGGCCGCCCCCCCTGTCGACGTCGTGGTCGTCGAGGCAACCCTCCACCATGACAACATCTGACTCCGCCCCCGGGCTCAGGAGCTCTGCGAGGTCACAGAGGAAAAGGTCTTGTTTTTCTTCTTTCATCACGAGGACTGCTGACTTTGTATAAAGACGGCTGATATGACAACTTCCCAGAGATTATGCTAAAATACCTGGATAGCCCCCCTGGCGGCTGCTCGCAGTATAGGTCATAAGCTCCACCCCCCTCATGTAAAAAACCCGAGGTCCCGTATGACTGCTGAGGTTGTTTTTTAATAGGTTCAAGTGTCATCTTACTGAGTGTTTCTTGTAAGTATGGATGAATGTTCATTGAAAAGAAATACAATGTGTTAATGGTGTTCCTCAAGGTTCAATATTAGGTCCTCTCCCTTTTAACTGTATTTCAGACATACAGTTATGGATGACGGAAGATGATCCACAGCATTGTTTTTAATGTTTATGGTATTTTTTTTGTTTTGTTTTGCAAAGCACTTTTGTTGGGTTCTATTTGTATGAAGTGTTTGGCCCAAACAGAACATGGATAGAACAGAACCCTATATATAAGGAAACTGGACGACGATTCACCTCCCAAATGGTCTGACTGACAGCTTGGCATTGCACAAGTAGTTTTGTTACTTGTGGGGTTTTGCAGAGGTAGACAGCTGTTTTTGTTTAACAGTTTTCTCCTGTTTTAATAGTTAGGAAGGTAGCGACTGTATTTTAGCTTGCTACTTTGATGAGGTTATCTTGGTTTATATATTTTGCTAGTTTGAGATTTTGCTTGTTAACCATCAAAGTAAGACTCGACTCCTCCTTGTTGTAAACAGTGTCAATATCCCTTGGCTAAATCTCTTTAAAGTAATCCAAATAAAGGTGTAAAATACCCCAAATATTAATCCTTAAAGAAAGAGAGTCTGATCTTTCCTTCTTCAAAGGTCCTTTTAAAAGTTTGGACCTGATTTTAAGGTGAAAGTCGAGCTTTGGATTGGGTTTATGCAGGTAGTATAGATCGTTAAGGCCAGCTAGCGTCAACGTTATCATGCTGTTTTTATAGCTAACATCACTTCCCTTGTGTGTCTTTGGTTGTTTTGCTTTCTTTGTCTAGTTTTCGTTGTTGGTTTGAGTTTATTCATCGACCTTTTATTATCCACCTTCCAAGCACGTTTTCTTAAAATAACCTTTTCCTTTTCATTCAACTTTCTTTCTGCTGAATTACACACAACGATCAGTGGTACAAACATATTTCTGTTGAGTGTATTGACACTTGCCTCCGTTTTTGGAAACTTCTCCCAGGCAGTTGTTTGGCACTTTTGGAGCACATCGTTTATGACAATTAAATTTACAATCTGAGACAGAAATGAGAAATATTTTAGGGTTAGATGAGTAAAGACGCCCTGATGTAAGAGCATTTTGTGCAGAGCGGTCGTGTGGTGGTCCAGGTGCTCACCTTTGCACTGCAGGCCCTGTCTGAAGAGGCCTTTCAGCAGCTTCTTGCAGTGCTGGCAGACGGTCGGTCGGGTGTACGAGTGGATCAGGAAGGTGTGAGGAACTTTGACCTTCGACAGTAAGATCTTGTCCAGCTCAATGGGACGGCCGATGTACGACTGGGAGCTGGAACGCCGCTCCCTGCCGGGAAAGTAGTCCAATTGATTCTTCTGCTGTGAGGACAAATAAGAAAGAAGCACTGCGATGGTTGGTTACCAGAGAAACCAGCAGGTTAAGGGGTTTCTAAGGATCAAAGTGATGGGACTTACCTCCATACTGGGGCTGACTGGAGACTGGACAATGAGAAAGAACAAAGAGTTATGTTTCTGGTGACTTCAGACAGTGAGCTAACCACAGATGAATGTTTAGGACGTTCTGTATGCTCCATGTACTGACCAGCAAAGCATCATCGGTGTAGTGTGGAGGCGACGGCTCGGCAGAAAGAGGGCGACCCATGTTGATGATGCCGCCGGTGAGGGAGACGTTGGACGGCCGGCGCCTCCTCACGCCGCTGCAGTTGTTGGGGATCTTAAAGGCACAGCGCTTGTGATAATTCAGGCCACAACCTGCAGAAAGAGTTTCAGCTCATTGTTCAGCTGCTCGGCTGCAACGTTACTGCTCTGGTTCCCTTTCAATGCACTTAAAAAGCTTAAAAACCCAACAGCAAACCACTGGACGAGCACAATTAGAAACAAACTGGTTGACATAGTGGAGTATTTATCAGGTAGAGAGGAGATTATTTTCATCAGGAGATGGTGGGGACCAAAAATGGAGCTAAAAGAGGGTGAAGACTGGACTTAAGAACCCAGATATGACTACAAACAAGACGCCATCTTATTTTAAACTTTGTTTTATTGGAGCATTCAGACCTCAAAAGCCAAAAAGCCTTCTTACCTTCACATTTGAGTCCTTGTCGCACGAGTCCCCACAGCATCTCCCCACAGTGGTCGCAGAAGGCTGGAGCTCGGTACGAGTGGACAAACAGGCAGTGTGGACGGATCTGGAAGTCCTCCACTGTGGCTGAAGCTGCAGAAAATCACAGGATATCACATAAAGGAGTGAACTCAGCAACCAGACATTTTGTTGTGTCAGGTGTCCGGCATTACTACTGAGAAGTTACACCAGCTACAGTATGGGAAGTGGAAGTGCCAGTTAAAAAGGACACACTGAGAAGAAGGTAGAGTTATCCGAAAAGATACCATAAAATTTTAGCACTAAAGGAGCTGACGTTTTAGTTTGAAATGTAAACATCAAGTGAAAGGAGTTGGAATGTCATGGTAACTGCTGAAAGAAGTGGCCAGTTGCTGTGTAAATGTTTAAAGGAATTGAAGCGTCATTTAAAAAGTGAGCATGAAGCAGCTTGAAGAGTCAATTTGTTCGTATCAAAGAGGCTTTAGGTCAACAGAAAGTTCTAAAAGGAGACGAAGTGTCAATTCAGGAGTAAAAACGAAGCATCAGCACTAAAGTTCTGAAAGGAACTGAAGTAGTCATTAAAGCAAAAGTTCACAGAGAAGTTGAATCAGTGGTTAAAATGTCACCTACACTGAAAACGGTTTGTTAAAGCATCAAAAGACACGTAAGCAGTGAAAGAAGCCGAAGTGTTTGTAAGGCCGAAGCTTAACTGCTAGAAGGAGGTGAGATGTTAGTTGCTGTCTAACTTTTGAAGGAACTGAAGCGTCCGTTAACATGTGAGCATGAAGCGGCTTGAAGTGTCATTTCAATGTATTAAGTTTCAGTTTCAGGATAACGAAGTATCTGAAAGGAGCTCAGGCAGAAGTTGACTTCTTCACTTGAAAAGAAAGTTTTAAAGGCTTTTTCAAAAAATCAGAGCAAACCAAAAGTGAACAAATATAGTCAAACGACAATCCAGTACGATAAACTTTGCTGCAGCGCCCACAAACCAATCTGTGGAGTCGTGTCTTTTCCACATTTATGACTGTTTTCCATGTTTTAAAGCGACGAGCAGCTGCTGACGTGGGGTGACTGGGCCGGTGGCCACAGCGGCCATCTGAGCCCAAACATCCTCCAGCTGTTTGCATAAAAACCCAGCGGGACGCGCTGGCAGCACTGATAGGTCCTGCTGAGACACTCATAACACCACAGAAAGAAGCAACCGGCTGTTTTTAAAATAATGCATGAATGTGGAAACAGCGCAGCGCAGTGAAAGACACCAGCTGAATCTGCAGCTCGACGGACATTATTCTGAGTTTCAGCTTATTGTTCAGCTGCTCGGCTCCGACTTTACTGTTCTGGTTCACTGTCACTGCTCGAACAGCATCACGCTCAGTCAAAAACTCTGAAAACCAACAAAACTACAGCTCAGAGAGGGTCTAGATGGACTAAGGAACCCAAGTATGTGGCTACACAAGCAGCCACTGCTACGAAGTCAGGGTTATGGTTTTAACTCGATACATCCATGTGATGTTCAGCGCTTGTTCCTGATGCCAACAAGTGGAAGAAAAAAGCAGTTTTTGCAGGTTTAAAAAGTGAAAAACACAAATTTCTTCTGCACTCACAAGTGACGTAAAGACAAAAATCAAAAACATGAAGCCTGTGTGCACATTTCTGAAATGACTGGCATGTGGAAAGCTGTGTGGGTTAATTAGCTGTAGAGACTCAGTTACACATCGGTCCTCCTCAGGTCGAGTCACTGTGGAAGCGTAGACCGGTCAGTTTCACTTTTGGGCTCAGAAGTAAACCACAAACGTCCACCAGAAACCAACTGTCAGCTACAAAGTGGTGAAAACTGAATGGACTTGGATGTGGACGGGGATTCTTGCAGGATATCATGAACATGAGAACACGTTGTCTAACCACAGCCGAGGATGTGGAATACAATGCAAACATCACGACGTACAGAAGGTGCACAAGACAAGTGTGTTGTTGCTGTGCTGCTGTGAAGACCGTCCACTGAGTCTCAAGTGTTGGACTGCATGTGGAATATAAGCACAAGCAGCCACTGAAATAAACGTAATTCATCTCCTGCGATGTGTTTGGAAACGCAGCCAGTTTGAAAGAGGATCAGCGTTAGGAGTCAGACGGAGAAGTTGGTGAACACAGCAGAACACGGTTTGCATCCCATGATGGGCGACTTCAGACTTAAGTTTCCATTTCTGAAACTACGTGGTTAGGTTTAAGAAAATACCACTGTTCCAAATCAGAAGCTTGGTTAAGCTTAAGCACCAAAATGAATTTGTTAGGTTGAGGAAAAACTTCCCGGTTGTTGTTCAAATACAGTCCTTCCCGTACATGTTTGAAGCTTGTCCATTTTCTGGATTACCAGGGTGACAAGTGCCTCCTTATTTGTAATTGACTGTTTGGCTGAAAAGGAACATAAGTTGACTCAAGGGTCCAAGGATGAACTCAGTCATTTGGGCTGACCTGCTTCCACATGCAAAGGAGTTGTATTATCCAAAGTAAGATGGGATGTGGATTAACAGACCAAAAGTGTCTTTGGGTCGTCTTGGCCGACATGCCTCTTCAGGGTCATATGGAGGTCAGGGACGGTGGCTGTGGAGCGGCAGACCAGAATGCTGGTTCCCATTTTCAAACAAGAGGACCAAAGGGTTTCTTCCAATCATCCCCCACTCATCCTCCACGGTGAAGTACTGAAAGGGAGGCTCTGACTGACTGGTGAATCCCTGATCCAAGACGATAAATGATTCTGTCGTGGCCTTGAAATGGTGAATCTGCTCTCCACCCTTTGCGGAGCTGAAGGGGATCATGGGAGTTTACCATCCAGTCCACGTATTGTGTACTTGGAGAAAGCCAGTGTCCTTGTCCCCCAGGGAACCCTGTGGAGGGTTACAACCCAGCTGGCCTTGTACAGCCACAGTTAGATCTGTGTTTGTATTCTCAGACAAAAGTCAGATGTGTTTCCGGTGGGCGCTGGGCTCTGCTGGGTTTCTCCTTGTCTCTGATCCTGTGATAATGGGTGAGAAGGGTCTCCGGTTGGGGAAGCTCCGACCATCTCAGAGGCCACGGTTCTCTGAAGGAAACAGGCAACACTCCTTCTAGGTGAGTTGCTGCTCCAAACAAAGGAGTTCAAGGGTCTCAGAATCTTGTTGAAGAGTGACGTGAAAAAAAAGATGCGGTAGACTGATGGATTGGGGCGGCTTCATCAGTACTGCAAGTGCTGCACTCCATTCCTCACCTACAGTGTCTCACTCTTTGGGTAATGACTAAAAGAGGGAGGTCGCAGATACAAAGGGCCTGGAATAAGTTTCCTCCACAGAGTGTCTGGGCTGAGCCTTAGAGAGAGGGTGAGGAGCTCAGACATCCTGAGAATCACTGCTTCTTCATGTTAAAAGGAGCCGGTTTAGGTGATCCAACATCTGATTAGGGTCCTCCTGAGCACCTTCCTTTGGAGGTTTTCCGCTCAGAGGAGAGCCAGAACCCTCTGGAGGGAAGGCATATCTCATGTGGTCTGGCAACCCGTTGACATCCCCCAGGAGGAACTGGAAAGCACCGCTGGAGGGAGGGTTGTCTGGAATGACCTGCTTAGTCTGCTGCCACGGAGACAGAGTCTGGATGAGAAAATGAATGGATGGAAGGATGTGATAACCATGAACTGGCCTCAGGAGTAAGCGTGGCTCAGTGAGCTCCTAAAACAGTTGGACACCATAGATTCTAATAAAACGGTGCGTTTATGGCGGACTGTTTAATCCACATTTGGTGCTGTGGGGAGTATTTGGATGGGCAGGATGGAGGAATAAGATATATTAGGCTCTGATTTACGCACAGTAGCTGTCAGTGTTTACATGCAGTGTTGGCTCCGAGCTGCCGACAAGAAAAACATTGAATACCACCAGAGTTTTCCTTTAACTATCCGGAGATGGAGCGAGCGAGAAGAGGGGATGGAGATAAACACCAGAGCAGAGACAAAGAGTAATGAATGGGTTGTTAGCGGGTATTTTGTAAATGTTTTGGAGGTACGAGAGGCTCTCAGCGGGCGCAGATGGACTGAGTGTTTTTTTAGTTGGCCAGCAGGCTTGGCAAGGCATGATGGGTAGTTTGGGACACGGTTTTCCTCTTTTTCTGTCTCTCTCTGAATTTATTTCTGAATCTCTCTCGCCTTTTCTTCGCACGCACACACTCCGACACACACACTCGCCCTGTGTTGCCGTCCTCCAGCAGAATACGCTCTGATTAGACATTCTGCTGCAGGAAATTACCTCCATTTATTCAAATTATTGTTTATGCCTTTTGTTTGGAGGGCCAACATACGTTTGGAAGTGTGAACAAGCTCCCAAACTGTTATTATATGCTTCAGAAAATGACTTGTGTGTGTGTGTAAGTGAGAAGCCTCCTAGGTAGTCCTGAATATACACTATATGACTGTGTTTGTGTGTGTGTGTGCTGAATTAGAAGCCGCTAACTCGTTAACCTACAACCACAAAACAAACACTGCAGGTGGAGAAACTGTAAATCAGCAGCGGATGCAGTGTGCTGATGATTACGTCCGTGTTTTAGCTGCTGTCTTGATAAATGTTATACGTGCAACAACAAAATAAATTCTAAATTCAAAAACCAAACACAGACGTTGAGAAGGTCTTCAACAAATTAGCATCTAGTAGGCTAACACACACAAACCCTGCTAACCATTCTTTCAAATGCTAACTTCCAATTTTGCTCCTGCTAACTGCCCTTGCTAATGCTAACATTCACTTTTGCTGCTGCTGACTACTTTTGCTTTGACTAACTTCCGGTTTTGTAATGCTAACATTGACTACTTTTTTTTGCTGCTAACTGCTCTTGTTAATGGTAACACTCACTACTGCTGATGCTAACTGCTCTCGATATTGCTAACTCCAAACTTCATTGATGCTAACTGTTCTTT
Organism: Stegastes partitus; assembly: GCF_000690725.1. Classification (NCBI taxonomy): domain Eukaryota; kingdom Metazoa; phylum Chordata; class Actinopteri; family Pomacentridae; genus Stegastes; species Stegastes partitus. The sequence continues at coordinate 411,022 of NW_007578109.1, read as the reverse complement.
CAAACGCTGACCTCCAATTTTGCTCCTGCTAACTGCCCTTGCTAATGCTATTGTCCACTTTTTCTGCTGCTAACTATTTTGATTTGACTAACTTCCAGTTTTTGTAATGCTAATATCTACTACTTCTTGCTAATGGTAACGGTCACTACTGCTGATGCTAGCTCCTCTCGTTAATGTTAACTCCAAACTTCGTTGATGGTAACTGTTCTTTCAAACGCTAACTTCCAATTTTGCTTTTGCTAACTACCCTTGCTAATGCTAGAGTCCACTTTTTCTGCTTCTAGCCGCTACTACTAACGTTAATCATTGTAAATTAACCATGCAATGCAGTTAAGTGCATTAAAAAAGCAGCAGTAGTCCCGTGGTTGTTATAGTTGCAGTGTAAATATTTCCAAGGTAAGCTATGAGCAAATAAAGTCTAAAATATGGTTCTTGTAGGCGTATTAATAACGACATTTGTTGTTAAACTGCTGCACATGTGAGACATCTGAGGGTCATGGCTAAATCCCATTAGCCAGTATCTAAAATTGGTGCGTAACATTTTTTCTTCTTGTCACAGACAGGCTGCAATGCATGATGGTCCGCGTTGGTCGATGTAGCGCGCAGCTTCTGTACAACCCTTTGGTGTGATTTTGCAGTGCGATACATGGTGGGTGGGTGGACGACAAACACAGCAAATCAGGTCAAACCACTGTCACCATGGGAACAGTGGACAGCAGGTGGCACTGGTAGTTACCAAGGAAACAACTGCAAGTAGGTGTCACTGGTTGTAACCATGGAAACGGTGGTCACAGGGCACCATCGGATGTGACAAAATAATACACTATGAATCAGGTGTCACTGGCTGTGACCATGGAAACGCAGGTCATCAGGGGTCACTGGTTACCATGGATACAGCAGTAAACACGGGCACAGTGCATCCAATAGATCTGACTTTAGAGCTTTGTTTACTTTTTATTTTTGTCTTTAATTACTTTCTCTCTGCATGTAGTTTGTTTCTCAGTTTGCTGACAGTTGAACTTGAGTGTTTGCCTTCACAGCAGAATTAAGTGCCTGAACAGGTACATCATCGTCAGGTTTATCATTACAGTCAGTAATCAGCACTTCACTGATTAAAGACAACAGAGGCGGCAGTTTGTTAACCAGCTCCCTGGTTGGAATCACAGCCAGAGAAACCTGACTGAGTGTTTCAGACATTATCAGGTCGTTTGTTTTTTTTATTTTTACAGGTTGGGTTATTTTGACCAATCAGCTCTCTTGGCTGGAGCTGCCTGTTACACCGTACAAAGTTAATTTCCTGTTTGTTTCCTCCACGCTCTGAGCTGTCGCTGCCACTGGCACTGAGCCATCAGCAGACTGGATTTAACCATCAGCATCCTGACGAGGAGGAGGAGGGAGGTGAGGACAAACAGGGAGGGAGGCTTCGTCAAAGATGGAGGCTGGAAACATGGTGGAAAAGAAGATGATGATGATTGGTGAAGAAAACTTCTACAGCGTGAAGTTTGTGTGGTGGCTCAGACAGCTGTGTTAACATGAAAACAAACAGAAGTCAGAGGATGCAGCTCTATGTAGGAACCAGAACAATGGAGGTTTGTTCTGTTAGAGAGTACCGAGACGTTTGCACTGAAGCCACCGACCTTAGAGAGGACAAGAGTGGTACTGGTTGTTCTCTACAAGTTCAATCAATCAGCACTGACACCTGTACAGCAGCATTCCAAGGTGGCTCAGAATAGCAGGTAGGAACTGTTTCGTTGTTGTTTGTTTGTTTTGTTTTTTGTTTTTTTTTCCAAAAAGCGGCTCTGCAGGAACCATCTTAGCTGTCAGAACATGCACAAAGTTTCAGGACACCTTGAAACAGCTGCAAGTTTCTGCACTGGGACAAGACTTCTAGATTCCAGTGTATGTACTGAACCAGTTCACCTAATACAAATAAATGTCCTTCAGCCATCTATAGACACTGACAGCCACAAAGAGACACAAAACAATTACAAAGAGACACAAAACAACCACAAAGAGACAAAAAACAGCCACAAAGAGACACAAAACAACCACAATAAGAAAAAAACAACCACAAAGAGACACAAAACATCCACAAAGAGACACAAAGCAATCACAAAGAGACACAAAACAACCACAAAGAGACACAAAACA
>NW_007578109.1:406955-408334 GCF_000690725.1 Stegastes partitus | reverse complement strand
ACAAAGAGACAAAATGCAACCCCATATACACAAATTGACCACAAGGGGACACAAAACAGTGAAAAAAAAGCATCATAAAATATCCCACGTTTAAAGAATTGTGGATATATTCGAGATATAAAACAATAGAATCAGCTTTTGTTGTAAAGCTGTAATGTCCAAACTGTTGTGCTTTATCAGTAACGATGATCAAACTGAAGGTAAACTATGATGATCTTCTAATTATATTATGACGGGGTTCTGTGGTCAGATCACATGTGAAGGAGAACAACGTCCTTTTGAAACTTATTATTCATACTGACCCTAAACCGATGTTATCCTTTAACGAGACGAACACACTGCAGACGTACGAGAGGTAGAAGCTGCACACGGAGGGAGAAATGCTAACAAGTTAATTAGAACAAACAAACGCAGACAAACAATATGCAAATGCTCACACACACAGACAGACACACAGCGCTGGGTGGTGACAGAGCGTCAGGAAATTGGGAAGCAGCAGCTGTCAGACAGATAGCGTAGCGTCATTAGCGTAGCACTGTTAGCGTAGCGCGGTGCGAACACCTGAGGCCTGAGCTGGACGACAGCCAGAGAGCCTGATGGAGGCAAACCTGAGTGGTGGCACACATCTGGAAACTTTAGGAGCTTCTCGGAGAAAAAAAAGATGTTCCATCAAACATTATTAATGAGAAGCGACTTAATCACAGCTATGAATGAATTACCTGATGTGATACAAGATGGAATTGCAGTAAAACGTACTCATAGTAGGTGGAAATGTTTGATTTTATTATTAATTATTGTGATTATTTTTCCAATAAAGAAGGCGTTCTCACTAGAGATGAAAAGAGCTTTGTGAAGGTAAAATGCAGATTTACTCATAGTTACATGAAGAAGAATGACCTGAGCTGACCTATAAAAATATATATTGCTCTTTAATATTTATCCCTTTGTTTTATACTCCTCCTGCTATAACGCTGACTGGGTTTCCAGTATTTTCTGCATCAGCCAGTACATTTGGAAATATTGTCCAAATATGTGATTATGCTAATTAATGCTAATTTATGCTAATTATTCAAATTGGCCAACATATGCAAGTTAGCACCTGGCAGCGTCTAAAAGTTTTAAGAGCCTTTCTGTGCGTTTCTAACAGGAAATTTCGGGGTTCTCAACGTTTCTGGGTTCAAGACAGAAACAACCTCCACATTCTAAACCCCCAAAAACCTGCTGCTTGCTCTGATCGGCACGTTTTCTCTAAAAAACATGAAAACATGAAAAAACAGCAAAAGCTTTCTCTACTACGGACTCAGCTGTAACCATCGGGGAACATTCAGAGAGTTTCCAGGTAACATGGACCACAGAGGGTAGAAACCAGACCGAACATG
>NW_007578109.1:401182-406272 GCF_000690725.1 Stegastes partitus | reverse complement strand
ACATGGACCACGGCGGGTAGAAACCAGACCAAACATAGACCACAGCGGGTAGAAACCAGACTCAACATGGACCACGGCGGGTAGAAACCAGACCAAACATAGACCACAGCGGGTAGAAACCAGACTCAACATGGACCACAGCGGGTAGAAACCAGACCAAACATGGACCACGGTGGGTAGAAACCAAACCCAACATGGACCACGGTGGGTAGAAACCAGACCGAGCATGGACCACAGCGGGGAGAAACCAGACCGAGCATGGACCACAGCGGGTAGAAACCAGACCAAACAGGGACCACAGTGGGTAGAAACCAGACCGAGCATGGACCACAGGGACCACAGCGAGTAGAAACCAGACCCAACATGGACCACAGCGGGGAGAAACCAGACCAAACAGGGACCACAGTGGGTAGAAACCAGACCGAACATGGACCACAGCGGGTAGAAACCAGACCGAACATGGACCACAGCGGGTTAGGTTTAGACCACCTCCCTCCACCTTCAGGATGTTCTAGCACCAGCAGCTCCTCACCTGACAGCACGGCCTCCACCAGATCTCCCTCCTGGATCTGAGCAGCAGAACGCAGCAGCTGCAGAACGTTGTCAGACGTCTGGTCATGGCGGAACAGCAGGATCTTCTCGTACATCCCGTAGAAACCGCACTCTGGGAGCTGACGGACACACAGGACAGGAGTCAGAGTCAGATCCAGTGTTTACAACAGAACCAGACGTGAAGCTGAGATCCTCGACAGTCTGAAGTTTCCTCCTGAGGCCACAGAAGGTCACAGCGAGGAGGCTTCAGGGGGGGACGCTGGTTTTGTGTGTCTTTGTGGTCATTTCGTTTATTTTGGAGGTCATTTTTGGTCTCTGTCTGCTCATTTCATGGCATTTTGTGTTTCTTTGTGGTCACATTGCGTCTCTTTGTGATTATTTTGTGTCCTTTTTGTGTATGTGTGGTCCTTTTGTGTCTTTTCTTTACTCTTTAAGTCCGTCTTTGTTGTCTTTTTGTGTTCTTTTAACAACAGTTTTGTGTGTCCTGTGTATCTTTGTTGTCTGTTGTGTGTTTTTGATAGTTATGCTTCTTTTTGCACTCATTTTGTTTGTTTTTACAACCACTTTGTGTGTCTTTACAGTCATTTTGTGTGTCTGTGTGGCTGCTTTGCGACTCAGTGTGCATCTTTTTTGGTAGTTCTGTTTTTTGCCATCACTTTGTGTCTTTCTATGACTGATTTGCATCCATTGCTATTAGTTTTGTGTCTTTCTACCAGTGTTTTGTTTGTTTTTGGGTTTCTTTACCGTTGTTCTGTGCCCCTTTAAGATTGTTTTACAGCTTTTTGTGTCATTTTGCTTCTTTTGTGGTCATTTTGTGACTTTGTGTGTGTCTGTGGGTTTTCTGTAGGAGGATGGGGACCTTTTTACACAGCTGAACCCCTGATCATAAAACACACACACACACACACACACACACACACACACACAGCAGGATGTTAAAGGTGCAGTTTGTCATGTTCGATCGATGCGGTGCCGCTGAAATGAGCAACACATCGATCAGACACACAAACACACACAGACACACACTCACAAACCAACAGAGAACAAAATGACCACAAACGACATGAAACGACAGCAAACACACACAAAACAACCACAACGACACACAACGACACACAACGTGTCGCCTCACAGTTTGAACGTCGTCGGTTCTGTTCGTCACAAACAGATCAAAGAACCTCAGAATCAGAGTCAAACTCTAGAAGCTGCAGGTTTCCACATGTGGCTGGTGTGAGGAACATCTGGAGGAGGAGGAGGAGGAGGAGGAGGAAGAGGAGACTCCTCATCCTTCACCTCCATCACATCCCCAACAATAGAGTCATCTTTATGCGTGCTGTCGCCATAGCAGCGCCGCCGCTCCTGTTGTCACGGCAACAAGAACTCAAGGCTGAGTCCTCCCCGTTTCCATCACGTCTGCATTCAGATCAGGACTTTCTGTACCGAGCCCTGCAAGGCATCATGGGTAACGGAGCCGAGGTCAGCTGACTGAGACTTTACCCATCGAGTTGTTCTCAGTTTCTCTGCACTCTGTTGTGTCTCTTTGTGGTCGTTCTGTGTGTTTTTATGGGTGTTTTGTGTGTCTTTGTGGTAGTTGGTGTCTTCTCGTGGTTGTTGTTTTTTTTTGTCGCTGTTCTTTTGTGTCTCTTTGTGGTTATTTTGGGTCATTTTGTGGCTGTTTTGCATTTCTTTAGAGTTGTTTTGTGTGTCTTTGCAGTTGTTTTGAACCCCCGTGCGGCTATTTTGTGTCCCTTTGTCGATGTTCTGTGTCTCAGTGCAACATCAGGAAAACATTAAAAGAACATTAGGATGCAACAGTCTAAGAAAACCAAACATTATCTCGCCTTTGAACAGAACATTCTGGGAACTACAAAAAATCATCCCACTGAAGACATCACCAGAACTTTCTCAGAACTTTGCAGAACAGTTTCTGTTCTGGATGCATTAAAGCTGCATCAGTGCTGCTGCAGGTTCAACACGTCCAGCACGTTCTGGATTCTAGAGAAGAACCCGAGTCGTCTGCTGCAGCTTTAATGCGGTTCTCCGTTGGAACATGTGAGGAGGATGAGAGCAGCTGTCACCCTGACGACAGGACAGGCAATGTGATGTCATCGATAACGATGTGTTGTTTTAAGGAAACTGGACCTCAGACAAGGTTCCCATCACGTGACATTTACTTTAACTCTGAAGTCTGAGCAGCAGCTCCTGGTTCATGTTCCTCTGCAACATAGAGTCCTGCAGGAACCAGAACAACGTGAAGGAGGAGCGAGAACTCAAAAATGTAAAAGCCTGGACTCAACATGTTCTCAGGAGTCCACAACATGGAACCAATGAACACGCTGCAGATATGGAACCGTTTCATGTTTCCAGCTTCAACAGACTCTCGTCGTTTCGTTGTTCATCTGTCTCGTTTCATGGCGTCACGCGTCTCGTTTTTCTTGTTTTGCGTCTCATTTTTGTCGCTTTGTGTCATTTTAAAGTTGGAGCAGCTTTGTTGCTTTGAATCTCGTCTTTCCCGTTTTCTCTCTGAGTTGCTTTTTAAACACACATCCTTGTTCTTGTTATACTGATGATTATGAAACCGAGTCCAGCAGCTCAACGTCTGACGATCACACTTTAACGTTACAGCAGCAGCTACGTGTTCATCTAATTATTCTGTTAACGGAGACACGATTTGTAAACTCTAGAAGAAAGTGGGATGAAAAGTGACCACAGAACAAACACCAGCGTGCCCTTGACCCAGTTTCACCCTGTTGCTCTAATTAAGCCCTAAATTTATCTGCTCACGTCCTCTGCTGACGTAACCAACAGTCCCATTAAAAACTCAACCCAGGATCCCCACAACTCTACTTCTGATGAATTAAAACGTCAGTACGAACTGAAACGGAGCATCAGGTGTGGAGGGGGGACAGAGGCCCGGTGAGGCCCGGTGAGGCCCGGTGAGGCAGTGAGACAGAACCAGACGCAGCATGAATAAAGAGCTATGAATGGATGAAAACAGGCAGGAGATGAAAGACGGCGGACAATGACAGAAAACACACATCTGCTCGTCCTCTGCTTCATTCACAGCGTCTCATAATGGCCTCAGAAGGACACTCCACCGCCGCAATCAGCATCCGTTGCCAGGCAACAAGGAGGAACGGCGAGAAACACAGCGACACACACGTTATCACTGTTACAGAGGTGTGTGTGTGTGTGTGTGTGTCACGTCGCTTTATTTCATCTCATCAGAAAACATTTACATCCATTTTATGTAACGCCTCTGAAGGCAGCAGAAAACCTGAATCGCTGCTCAGACCGTCCCTAAAGTGCAGTTTTGTCGGTTTAACGCACAACATCTGACGTCGGCGGTCGTCATAGTAATGCAACACGCTTCCTTCGACCCTCGCACGACTCGAATCCGAGCGTCCGGTGAAACAAGAAGCAGCCTGAGAGTCTGACTGCAAACTGAGGAGGAAACATGGTGATGACTCGACTGAAGCTGCAACAGGTTAAAGACGTGATCAACCAAAAACTGCAAAAAACTGAAGGAATCACCGCGTTTTCAGCTTTCCAACAGTCCCTGAACGCGTCACGTGATGCTCTGTCAAGGAGATTTTAAAAAAAAACTGGACTTAAAACCCAGATATTTCCTCAAAATCCCCTAAAATTCACCCAAAACAACCATTTGTGAAAAAAACTAAAAACAAACCATCAACTCTCATCAAACTGACTCAGCTGAGACCAGCAACACTTTGTGTCTCTTTGTGGCTGTTTTGTGTCTCTTTAGATGTTTTGTGTGTCATTGATCCAACAAGCCCATTCTGCAGGGCAGTGGTAAGTCTCATAGTTTCAGCTATAGTTTAGATATCTTGCTTCAAGCTTTGTTTTATTTAATTTGTGTGTTAATTGATTATTTCTCTATTGTTTTTTTAAAAAAAAAACCCAATCTAAATCACACATTTCTGTTGCTAAACCAGAAACCAGGTTTCTATTTTTAGTGTTTAGATGAAATTCATGTTGGCCCTAAAAAATAATAATAATAAAAAAAAATCTCACCTGAATTCCAACATTTATTAGAGCAAGAAACAACAAAAACACTTCGAACAGTCAGATTTTTAACTTTCCATGTAGCTCTGTGGCAAGAAACAACCAAAGATAACAACTGGGATCAAAATCACTGAAACTTCACACTAAACATTCTGTAGATTCTGTAAAAGAGTTTCAGGTGAACTGCAGCCAGTGTTTCCTCAAAGAGAGACTGAAGGAGAATCCAAACCTACTGGATCAATGAATAGATGCAGCATGGATCAGAACCAGAGACCAGAGGAGCCAGTTGGTGGAGATACATCCAGCTGATGGTGGAACATCTTTCTACATCTGATGGTGGAACATCTTTCTACAGCTGATGAGCAGAGCAGAGAGGAGAAGTCTGTAGACATGGAGATAGCTCAACATCTGCAGGACGAGGAGACAACACTGTCTCAAATAGACACGAAACAACAACGACATGGATGACACACAAAATGACCAAAAGAAGAGAGAAAATAACAGAAAGGAGA
>NW_007578109.1:398249-401082 GCF_000690725.1 Stegastes partitus | reverse complement strand
GAGGAGACAACACTGTCTCAAATAGACACGAAACAACAACGACATGGATGACACACAAAATGACCAAAAGAAGAGAGAAAATAACAGAAAGGAGACAAAGAATTAGAAAGATGAAACACAGAATGACATAAAGTAAAACTCAAAGCAACACAAGAAAGAAGCAAAACTGCCCCAAAAACATGAAAAACAAGACATAAAAATTACAGAGGAGAAAAAAGGTCAGCAAAGAGACAACAACTGTCCCAAAGACGCAGAAAATGACCAAACATTAGACACAAAACAACAGAGAAGACACAACTGTCCTGCTTAGAAAGTGTGAAATGATGAGGCACAAAACGAAAAATCTGATGCAAAATGTTCACAAAGCAACAAAGCTGCTTCAGAGACACACAAAACAACAAAAATGTCACACAAATGGACACAAAGCAAGAAAAACTAGACACGCAAGGACAGACAGAAGACCGTAGAAGCTGTAAACATGTAGATAGTTCAATATCTTCAATATGACGAGAGGACACTGTCTCACATGGACACGACACAACAACGACGTGGATGAAACACAAAGGGACAAAACAAGACACAAAACAATACGAAACCAGAACAGTGTGATGCAAGAAGTTCACAAAGCTGCTCCAGAGACACACAACGTTCAAACACAACACAAAACAGCAAAAATTAGACGCTAGCTGGAAATAGTTAAACATCTGCAGCGTGAGGAGACGACGTTGTGCCGCTGACTCCTGCAGTTCTAGTAAAATAAGTAAAGATATTCTACTGTTTTCTGATTGGTGGTCGGAATGACGACTAATCGAACCTTCAACTGTGATTGGTCAGAAAACGTTTGTCTGAACTGAGGCTCCAGCAGCAGGAGGGAGGTTTAACCTGAAAGAACAAGCTCCTGAAAACACACCTGCACAAACACACACACACACACACACACACACCTTCACCTGTTAATCAGTTCATTTGGTGCCATTTGAAGTGTTAAGAGTCGCATGTTGTGAGCAGGTGTTGAGGTGACCTGCTCTGCTTTACATCCTCCACAGAACATACAGGAACCGAGTGTGTGTGTGTCTGTGTGTGTCTGTGTGTGTGTGTGTCACATTCAGGTGTAAAAGTCTCACTGTGGTGAAATGAGGTGATTTTCACCTGAAATGAGACGATTAGTTAATCTGAGCAGAGATAACGGACACGTCGCAACATGAATACCTGTGTGTGTGTGCGTGTGTGTGTGTGTCTCTGTGTGTGTGAGGGAAATGTCCTCACTAATGTGCATGGATTTGCCTCCTTTCTCTCTATTTGCGGCTTCACACTGAGCAGGTGTTTCCTCCGTTTCCCGACTCGTTCCTCAGAACAGCGAGCGGATCTGAACACTTGTGTCGTCGTGGTTACATGAAGCACAGATTTGTTTTGTCGCCAAGTAGCTGTTCACGGACAAGGAATCTGATTTGGTGTAAAACGCTGACAAGCATAAAAAAATTAAGAAGGAGGATAAAGATGAAACAAGAAGGAGCAGACGAGGCAGATCGGAGGTTTGACAGGAGTTATAGAAACATTTGGTCTTGTTTTAGGAGACAGCTGTGCAGGTGGAGCCGATGAATCACCTGAGGAAAGGCAGAATCACTCTGCCTGGACCGTGAACACACTGAAACATGCTGAAGAGGTTCGTATCCGATAAGCCCATGATCCAAACGAGACATAAAATAAGAACGATTCGACACAAAATAATAAAACTGAAAAAACAGAGACCTGCCAACCCCAAACCCATCTCCATCTCTTCAGAACTCCGTCCCAGTTCAGCCCAAACTCATATATATATATATATAACCATATTTAGAGTTTCATCTTTATCCTGTCTGGACTCGTCGTGTCAGGGTCAACTCCTGATTTTCCCGCTCTGATATCATTCTGATCTGATCCTGATCTGATCCTGATCTAATCCTGATCTAATCCTGATCTAATCCTGATCTGATCCTGATCTGATCCTGATCTGATCCTGAGGGCTGAACTCGGAGCCAGATCAGTGGGTCATCAGGTATGTTGAGCCCAAAGTCAGAGTTTTCAGTGTCACGAAGGTAGCTCTCTTTTTGCCTGCTAGGTCTCCATGGTAACTGATGCTGTAGAGCTAGATCTCCATGGTAACTGATGCTGTGGAGCTAACCTGGTCAGGAGCAGTAAGAATACAAAAACAAAAAGAAAGCCTGAATATGTCAAACTTGCTTCGTAGTATACCCCTCTGATCTAATCCTGACCTCGATCTTGATCTAATCCGGATCTAATCCTGATCTGGAACTTGATCTAATCTGATCTGATCCTGATCTAATCCTAATTTTGTCCTGATCTAATCCTGATTTTGTCCTGATCTAATTCGGACTTTGTCCTGATCTGATCCTGATCTAATCCTGATCTCGAACTTGATCTAATCTGATCCTGGTCTAATCCTGATCCTGATCTAACCCTGATCCTGATCTAATCCTGACTTTGTCCTGATCTAATCCTGATTTTGTCCTGATCTAATCCTGATTTTGTCCTGTTCTAATCCTGATCCTGACCTAATCCTGACTTTGTCCTGATCTAATCCTGATCTAATCCTGACCTAATCCTGATTTTGTCCTGATCCAATCCTAATCCTGATCCCACCACAATCTAGTCTTCGCCTCGTCTCTTTCCTCCAGTTGATCAATAAATGATTGATCGCTGATCACACTGATGTTGAGGTCTGGTGTCTCACATGGAGCCTCCTGGACCAGATTCTGCTTTGATTTGGTTTCAGGCAAAAAGAATCATCAACAACAACAACAACAACAACAACAACAACAACAACAACAACAAC
>NW_007578109.1:374512-395904 GCF_000690725.1 Stegastes partitus | reverse complement strand
GTCAGACCATCTTCTGGATCTTTGCTGCAGCAGAACAAACTCAGCTGTGGAAGCAGAACCGATCTGAAGCTTCAGACTGAACCAGTGAGTGGGTTCAGACTCAGCAGAATATTAATGCAGAAGCTCTGACTGACGTCTATTGTTTCTGTCCTCAGGTCTGAACTGTGGGAGGAAAAACTCTGCTGTTAAGAAAATTAACATTAACAAGCTCAGATCCTCTGAATGTATTCAAATGAGATGAGTTCACTGCTGCAGCAACGTCAGAAGAAACCAGATCAGCTTGTTGTTGAGTAAACGGTGGAGAACAGAAAGCTGAATGCTGTGGCAGCAAACCCCAGGAACCAACAGGTCCATGGTGCTGAGAGGCTGCTGTATGAAGTTCACGTAAATCTTCATACAGCAACATGCAACGAAACGCTACGACCAGAAAACGGAGCCCCAGTAGTGACTCAGCGTTTAAAAACTGCTTCATTGTGATACGTCATCATGGTCTGGAAACATGACTGACTTTAAACATCAAACGAGCAGACAGAGCTCGTTAGCAGCAGCTGATCAGACACAAACACGTCCTCTGAACAAGCCTCTGGGATCAAACGTCTTCAGGAACCTTCAGCACAAGTCCGGCCGGGTTCTGCTGAAGCTCTGTTGAAGTTTCTGTTTCAGTCCAACGCGCTTTATTGACCTGAATCATAAACTGCTGCTGCTGCTGCTGCTAAAGATCCACCAGAAGATTCAATTATTACATCACAGCTAAACGTCTTCTCAGGTCAATAAACCAGTCTGTAAACTATCTGCTGAACACAGTCTGATCGGGTCACCAGATGTTGGCTCTGCTGCTGTGACCTGGTCTGGAGGATTTATCGATTGAACACCTCCATCTGATATCCATCAATCATCCATTAACCCATTAATCCATTAACCCATCCAGTGAAGCGTCTTGTTTTTCCACAGATTAGTTCAGTTTCTGTCTCGTCCTGCAGACGGAGGAGAAGCTGTTTAATATCTGTTTAAATGTGCAGTTTAACTACCAGAATAACAGTTAAGATAATTAAGATACTCAAGATAATCCTTCATTAATCCCACAGCAGGGAAACGTGCAGCGATGCAGCAGCAACATGAGCAGAAACATAAATATGTAAGAACATTAATAGTAAAGTAAACATTGGTCAGATCCTTCTGTGTAGTGATTCAGGTATTTTGCAGGTATTCTATAAAAAGAATAAATATTGTCATCTTTTAGAGTCTTTAAATGTTCAAAAATAATAAAAGGCAGGTTGTGAGTGACGCTGCAGCAGGTCTTAGCTGTGGTTTTTATTACTTTACAGATTTTGTCCATGCGTTGTTAAATGTAGATGCTATTTCGGAAAATCACAGAAAAAAACACAATTTTACATGTTAACAATGAAATCGGGCTTAAATAAGAAAAACACTAAGTTTTTACTGTATTTAAATAATGAAAAATAACCTTTTAAAACAACAACTTTTTTTTTTTTAAAGAAAGCGTACGTATATAGAGGACTGTGGACTGTAATTTTACGTATTTTTCCTGTTTTGCTAAATTGCAGTAATACCTGAAAAAAATCACAGAAAAAATCATTAATTTACATAATAAAATAAAATAAAATCCACATCACAGATCTGTATTTGTACAATTTGTTTTTGCTTTTTTCAGTAAAATTACAGTTTGACTGTATTTAAATCAGTGAACTACTGTTGTTCTAACAGATACGTTCCATTATTGATAATATTTGAGTTATTTTACAGATAAACTATTAAAAAACAAAAAACTATTCTGTACATGCTGACTGAAGCAAACGGACCTGAACTGGAACTTCTGTCCAGGCCAGTGTAAACCAGTTTGACTGTATTTAAACCAGTTACTGTTGTTCTGCAGATACCTGCTGCTGGTTTCACTGATCTAACATCTCCTAGTGGCACCTGGCTGCTGACGTTCAGGGTTTTTACAGGATCATCTCCAGAGACGAAGCAGCTCTTTATTGGTTCTGCTGAGCGGTGCGGCTGCAGCGGGTCGCCGAGGTTAAAGCTGCCTCATTGATCCGCCGCCCTCGGCTCTGAACATCATCCATACATGCTATTGAACATTCCTCCATCTGTGTCATGTATGTTTCTGAAGCTCTGATGGAAAACGTGACCGATGGAAACACAGAGTTTCACCGTTTACATGAAGAATCCTGCAGTGACAGAACCACCAGCCTGCAGCCATAAAGACCAGTAAGGTCACAGACTTCTGCTCAGGTTTGATCAGGCTGATGAGAACCGTGAGCAGCATGTGGGACCGCTTCCTTCTGGTGACCACAAATAAAAAACTGACCAAAGCAACAAACTGCTCTGTTGATCCCAGAGCTTTCAACCACATCTACAGTCCTCATCAGCTGAGATGTTCGAGAGAAGACGTCACGGCAACGAGGATGAAACTCGGTCAGGTGATGCACGATGACAAACATCTGAACAGCGCCGAGTTAAAACGTGTTTCAAATTATTTAAAAGGTCACAAGCTTCAGTTAACAAGTAAAACTTTCAAACAGCTTCTGGTTGTTTTCTGCTCCCGTCTCCTGGTCCTTCACTGTGGTTCATGTTTCTACATAAAGTCCTGCAGCTCTGAGGAACCAGAACATGGAGGAGGAGGAGGAGAGAGCTCGGAGACGTCTTCTGTCAGCAGAACCATGGAGACCAGGACATCGGTTTGTGTTGCTTTGTCTCATGTCTAGTTGTTCGCTCTCATCTGTTGTTGTTTTGTGTCTCTCTGTGCTCATGTTGAACTATCTCCATGATCCAGACGTTTCCTCTCTACTCATCAGCTGAAGAAAGATGTTCCACCATCAGCTGTAGAAAGATGTTCCACCATCAGCTGAAGAAAGATGTTCCACCATCAGATGTTCCACCTTGCTGCTATTGATGTTAATTTAGAACTTTTGGCAGCATTAACAACCACTAATCACCTAATTGATAAGAGGAATGGATGACTGTGGGTCTGTCCGGTGCTGATGCTACCGTCTCAGTGAGCAGACAGATGTGGACCACCACGTTAACGCCGTTACGCAGGTCTGTGGGAAAAATGCTCAGAAATAAATAAATGTGTCATGAACCTCCTCAGAACTAAATAAATGAGTAAATAGTAAAGGACTCAGACTGGAGGGTCAGTCTCAGGTTGTGACCCCTCCATCCACCCCCACCTCCTCCCCGTGCACCTTCACACCACCTCCTGCTCCACCTGCTCTCTGCTGACGTCATGCCAGCGGCCACTAGAGGTCGCTGCCATGGACACCTGATGCTCACTAAACACAACTTAGAAGCTGCTGTTTGGACTGACGCATCAACAGGTGTCCAGGTGTGTTTCTGAAGCCGCTGCATTAACGTTATGGTCAGACAGAACCAGAACCAGAACCGACCCGCTGCTTCCATCTAGAACTCCTTCATTCTGAACCTTTCTGCGCCAAACTGCGTCTTTAAGCTGCAGCAGCTTCACCAACTTGTCCCACTTCCTGACACCCTGCAGCCCGCTTCACCTCCCGCAGCCCCCGGTTCCGACCGGCGGCTCTGGGTTACCTTCTGGTCCACGATGGAGCACGCCACCTCCCGGACCTGGCTCAGGCTGAGCTCCGCGGCGTCCAGCAGCACCGGTTCCCGGCTCAGACCGATCTGGATGTGGAAGGAGATCACGCCGCCTCCGTTCCCTCCCCCGGTGCCGCCGCCGCCTCCCCCGGTGCCGGAGCCGGAGCCGGAGCCGCCGGTCCCCGGTGAGAACGGCAGCGGGCTGGGCGCACGGATCAGCGGAGGCGCACTCATCGGAGCCGCGGAGTCCAACTCTGCCACGGAGCGACCGGAGAAGTCACGACGGTGGCCGGTACCGGAGGAACGGCGCGTCCAGGTGGAACCGGAGGAGGCGCAGAAGTCCGGAAAAGGCGCAAAGAGCGGACAGAGAGTTGAGGAGAGGCGGAGAGACGGACGGTGACACGGAGGGAGTTCTACTGACTACATGACTGGACCGGAGAGAAACCGGAGAGAAACCGGTGAGGAGGAGAGACACGGACGTCAACGGGAGGAGGGGAGGAGGGGGGAGGAGGGGGAGGAGGCGTTTTAATTCACTGTTCGGTTAAAGTGGGTCCATCACGGAGGCGTTCAGGTAACCCCGGACAGTAAAGGTTCTGGTAACCCGGACAGTAAAGGTTCTGGTAACCCGGACAGTAAAGGTTGAACATGTCAGAGTTCAAAGTGCAGTCCAAATGATCAGAGTCCAATCAGTCATTATTGATTCTGTATCAGTAAAACGGACTTAATGTCTGTCTGTTATTTTAGATGATTAAAGGACTTTTGTTTTTGAATTTTATTTAAAAATATCAGCAAATAGAATTGTAAAATATTTCAGATCAGTTTTTAAAAACTTTTTTGTTTTTGTTTTTGTAATCTTTCCATCAACTGATGCAACAGTGAAAAACCAAACAAACATGAATTCAGTTCAGCTAAAAAAAACAAGTGACCTCATCAAATAACAGACAAGCAGCAACAGAAGAACATTAAAAAATAATCATACTAAAAACATAACCCAAAAAAGCACAAATTACTAAAAATGAGGAATAAAAAATAAAAAAGTACAAAAGAAAATCTGGTGAATAATTAAAATTACTTTAAAAAAGACAAATATTAAAGTAAATATATAAACACATGAATAATGAATTCATAAAACAACAACACAAAGGGAAAAATAGAAAATATGAAACACAAACTGGGGAAATAAAGAATCAAATGTAAATAGAAGGATGCAAAACAAAGACTTGAGTTTTAGTTTCCCCCGATGGAGCAGATCCTGTGAAGAAAACAAAACATTACAAACTCAGAGCAGCGCCTCTGTTTTAATCAGCTGAAATAAATCATGATGGAGGAAAAGTGAATTTGTCCCCCAGCAGAGGTCCGGTGGTACCAGCTGCTCCTCTGCAGCTCTTCCACTGATTCTATCATCGTGTCTGAATCCCAGCTGGGATTTGGAATAAAGTGAATCTGTTTCATTTATGAGCGATTCCTTATTTCAGTCTCATGCTTTACTGGCCTGAGCATGGAGGACAGGAAGCTGTGATTCAGAAAGAAAACCATCCGTGGATGTTTGACCACAATATTGAAAGCCTAGCGAAAGAAATCCTGAGTCCTGATTGGCTGGTCAGAGATGACCTCCATAAAGCCTCAGAGTTCAGTCTGAACACAAACAGCCGATTCACAGACGGTGAGAAACACAGTTCAGAGATGAAAACCAGCCACAGAGACGCTGAAGACGAGAAAAACTGAAGAATCACAGAGAAAACGAACAAATCAGAGAAAAACTAAAGGACACAACCACAAGGACAAGCAGGACGGCTAAACGAGACACAAACGGATCCAACACAGCGATAGAAGCAGAACTACCACAAAGACACTCATTTATCAGAAACAGACGCAAAACAGCCACAAAGAGACCAAGTGTGGCTCCTGGACAGATGATTGGACGGTTCAGTTACACCCCTCAGCTGCTGTGAACAAGCTAACAAGCTAACATGCTAACCTGCTGCTCCGACAGCAGGAAGTCGCTGCTCCGTGTCACAGTGACTTGAAGCGAGCGAGCGGGCCGAGTGCGTTCTCACCTGTTGGCGCTGCGACACTCAGCGCAGGGCGGCGGTTGCTAGGCGACGCTGCATACACACAAAGAGGCTGCAGCAGCCGCCCACGCTGCAGATCCTCGCTTACCTCCGTCGCTGCAGAGACGCTGCCACGCGCCAGGCTCAGTCCGTCTGAGAGGCAGGTTCTGGTGCTGGTTCTGGTGGCTGAAGTTTGGGTCGTGTTGTAACAAACAGCGACTCAGAGTCAGTGATGAAAAGGAACCCGAATGAATGGAACAGCTTCAGTCCGTCTGGTATCGTCGCCTCTCGTCTGCGGCTCCGGTTCTGAGGTCCGACCAGGTATTGTCCTACAGGTGAGCTCAGAATCATCAGGTTCTGGGGTCAGTCAGTACACAAACGGCTCCACTGGAGGTCAAAGGTCACGGTTTCTAACCTGCCGTGGACTGTTAACGGGATGAAGGTGGATTCATGGTGTCTGGTGCTGATGAGCAGCCATGTTGGGGTCTCCTGCTGGTGATGGAACGTCTGACCTTGGAAGATGTTTCAAGGTCATGAAATAGACACTGTTTGTGTATGAACCCACAAACACAGTCGTCCTCAGATGTGTTCACAACCTCCCATTAAAGACAGAAACAGCAGCTTCAGTCACTGGAATCAGCTGAAATGACAAAAGTCAAAATAAATAAAAATCTAATGAACATCATGAGGCTGGTTTGAATCGTGGTTCAACAGAAATATTGTAAAACAACAACGAACCAGCCTGATGGGACCCGTGAACTAACATCTAGCTGAACAACCGTCTGAGCCAATCACTGCCATCAGGTGTTTCTGTAACTCTCAGTCAGACTTCTGCACCTGTTGACAGGTGTTCTGGACCACTGCTCATCAGCAAAGGCCTGTCATTGGTCCAGGACTGTTTTATCTGTTTTTTTAAATTGTTCTTTTCAACCACAATTCCAAACCACTGTCTTATTTCACTAAATTAGAATTCAGCAAATGTTTATTTATTATGACTTTTTTCCAATTTCTACTTGTTTCAGTGACTGTTGTGGATTCTGTCTTTTCGGACGGGGATGAACAGATCTGAGGACGGCTGTCGGCCTCCCATTGAGGCTGGACCATGTGTCCTGGGGGATGTTTCACGGCTGTAAATGTTGATATCATATTTTAAATAACACGTAGACGTGGACAGAACCCGTTTCAGCTCGGACAACCAGCGACCACGACTAGAGACAGAACACGGGTTTAGTGGTTCTGACGGGCCGGCTGCGTCCTCCACTGAGGTTCTCTGGTTTCAGAATCACTGTCACTCCTTCAGTCAGAATTAAAGCAGATTTTACCACAAACTGCAAAATCTCCTTCACGGTGTCTACGTTTCATCAATCCAGAAGAAAAGCAAAGAGTTCAGCCGTAGTGTCAACGAAACTCTAAATGTGTGTCTTCATTTCAATCACTGTGTTTTTGTGTAGTTGTGTGTCTCCTTGTGGTCACTTCTTGTGTCTTTTTGTCTATTGTGGGTCTGTTTTTAGTCATCGTGTGTCTCTCTGTGACTGTTCAGGTGTTATCGTCCTGTTTCTGCTCATGTGGCATTTCTGTGGACATTTTGTGGGTTTCTCGTCATGTTTGTGTTCATTTTTAGTCAATCCTCCGTCTCTTTATGCTCGTTGTTTGTGTGTTTCGTTTGTGTGTGCTCATTTGTGTTTTATTCCTGTGAGGTTGAAGAGTCTTTGTTTGACACAGTTTAGGAGATTGTTGCTCATGTACACACTGCAGGACGTCCAGGGGGCGCTGCAGGACGCTGCAGGACGTCCAGGGGGCGCTGCAGGACGCTACAGATGCTGCAGATGCTGCAGATGCTGCGGACGCTGCAGGAGCTCCGGGAGCAGAGCTGCACTGGACCATCAGAAACCAGGAGGTCCTTAGTTTCTATAAACGAGCAGAAAATAAAAGCTCCTGTCAGAAGTGTGAAAGTGAGACAGAACGGTGTGAAAGCTGAAGCCGGACTGAGGAGGTTGAACTTCTTTCAGACACATGAGGCGCTTTGAGTCGTAGCCATGGAGATACTAGATCACGTGGGCTTCGTCCAAACACTGCTCGTTGGACAGTGAAGATCAGGTTCGCTTTATTGTCACTGCATTGAGTACAACAACAGTCAGGTGCAGCTTGTCAGCGCAAAAACATAGAAAAACTATGTAACAACGATATACAACATATTATATAAAGATGAGCTTAACCAACAAGCACGAGCCCAGAGGCAGCTGCATATTAACAATATGTTGTACTTATTATGATAAAGAGGCCTTTATGGCTCCGACAGCAGCTGGACAGAAGCTGTGTTTCAGTTCCTTGTCCTGGTTCTGATGGACCTGTACCGGCTGCCCAACGACAGCGGCTCCAACAGGAAGTGGCCCAGGTGGTCTGATCCCTTCAGGCTGTCGACTCTCCTGAGGCAGAAGGAGCCATGGAGGTCCTCCAGTAGGGGTACAGGCCACCCAGTGACCTTCTCAGCCATTTGGTGGCCATGTGGAGATCAAGGACACGTCGACACCGACTGCTAAACCCGCTGGTTTCTCTTCAGCAGAATCCAATTTGGTCTGAAACCCTGAGTTCATGTGGGCCAGGATCTGGTTCTGAATGAGGTCCGGTTCGAGGACCGGCGGATCCTCCCTGATGCTTCCTGTCCTCCAGCTGATCTGTGTTCTGGTGATTCACTGAGTCCAGCTCCAGCTGGAGTGATCGTCCTTATTTATAGACGTGAGCGGCGGCGCTGAGTCACAGGCTCCATGACGGACAAGTTTATTTGTGAAAGACGGAGGAGAGTCCTGATTGGACGCCGAGGACCTTTGGTTCAGATAGCGTCAGCTTTCTAACATTAGAAGAACATTTTACTTTCATAAAGTCAGAAGCAGAACAACTGAGATGATCTGTTTGGATCAAAGCCTCCAGAAACCAGCTGGAAGTGATTCATGTCAGGACCTGAACCTCCTCCTGTGTGTTTAACGTCCAGTCGTTTGATCCTCGAGTGTCTTGTTGCATCTCTTCTTGGAGTTTTTCATCTCTTTAGTCATTTTGTTCTTGTTTTGTCTGTTTTGTTTGTTGTTTTGGCTTCGTTGTGCTCATTTTGTGTCTTTCTGATCATTTTGATTTATCATTTTCATACAATGAGCATCTATTTGAGTCAGTTTTGATCTGATTTTGCTGATTTTGCATCTTCTCGTGGTCGTGTTGCCTCCATGTTCAGTGACTACACATTTCTTTGCTGCCTTTTTATGTCTCTTTCAGGAAAATGTGCATCTATTTGGAGCCGTTTTATTTTTTGGTGGTTTCCATGTTTGTGTCTCTTTGTGGTCATTTTATGTCTCTTGCTGGTCATTTTGTGTTTTGTATTATTTTGTGGGTTTTGTGGTTGTGTTGGATCTATTTTTGGTCATTTTGGTGTTGTTTTATGTCTCTTCTATAAAATGTGCTTTTGTTTGGGGCTGTTCTCAGTCATTCTGCCTGTATGTGGTCGTTTTATGTCTGTTGTTAGCTTTGCTGCTTCTCCGTGTTGTTGTTGAGCACCTCTCTTGTCCTTTTGTGTCTCCTGTTAGTCACTTTGTGTGTCTTTGGCTGCTGCGACTCACCATCACATGAACGTCTTCTGTTTTCAACTGAGTGACACAGACTCATGAAAGCTGCTCAGAAACTTTGTGCAGAGTTCAGTCACAGTGAATCCACTCAGATGCGTGTCATTGATCCTGAAGTCTGAGGGCTGTGGATGCTGCTGCTGCTGCTCAGACCTGTGATAAGATTTAATTCCCTGAAGCCGGCAGCAGCTCGGCTCGCTGCTCCGTGTGCACATAAATGATGAGTCAGGAAATCCTCCCACTCTGAGCTGCCGGCGCTTCCTCAACACCAACCTGCATCGAAAATAACTTCCACCAACAACAGCAGCTGAATTACATCCGTCTCCTTCAAACCACCTTCAGGTTTTTACATTTACTCACAGCCGCTCTCAGGTCACTTTAAATACGCATCAGCTCGTCGGTTCGTCACGCAGGAGGCTGAAAGAGGAAACCGAAGGCTGTGAACCTCTGACTGAACAGACCGACAACAGGCAGATACCGAAGAGACGTCACCGCAAGAGACGCAGCATCACACAAAACCCAGATAAAAAGGCAAAAACACAACCGAAGCTACAGGCAGACTGAAGGATACACAATAAAAACACAAAGAGATGAACAGACAGCGACGCTGAGACAAAAAAACATCTGCAAAAAATGACCACAAAGAGACACGAAGCAACACGATCCGACCTAAACAATGACTGGAAGACACAACACGATGCAACATGATGATAAAGACGCACAAAGCAAAGAGCAAAGAGATGCAACACAACGCAAAACTAGGGCTGGTCCGAATATTCAGGCCCAATGAATGATGGGGAGCCAGCATTTGGCTGCTGATGCTAGTTTAGGTTAGCCAAACACAACTGTGACTGGTGGTGGTAGCAGGGGAATATATATCCAGATACCACCACGACTGAATATTCAGATGTTGGGGTCCAGTTCTACTAAAACCCATCCCATCCATCCATTATCTATACACCGCTTAATCCTTATTAGGGTCGCGGGGGGGCTGGAGTCTATCCCAGCTGACTCAGGGTGAAGGCAGGTTCACCTGGACAGGTCACCAGTCTATCACAGGGCTACACTTAGAGACAGACAACCAAGCACACTCACATTCACACCTATGGACAATTTACAATCACCAGTTAACCTCAACATGTTTTTGGACTGTGTGGGAGGAAGCCGGAGAACCCGGAGAGAACATGCAAACTCCACGCAGAAAGATTCTGGTGCCCCCACCGGGACGCGAACCGGCAACCTTGTTGCCTTGTTGCTGCGAGGCAACAGTGCTACCAACTGCGCCACCCTGCAGCCCTACTGAAACCCAATCAGGCACAAAACGACAAAGAAACCTCAAAACAATGAGACAGACCGACAACAACACGTAAAACGTCCAATAAGATGCAACACAACCAGGAAGAGACACGAGTCGACTCCAGAGACATGACACGAGCACAGGACACTGAACGGTGAGCAAGATAAACAAAACACAAAGAGACACACAACCACAAGGTGGTGCAACACAACTAAAGGTCACAGTAGGGAAACAAGGATGTCAAACAGACAAAACCATCCAGAAGGAAAACAAAGAACCACAACACAACCTCAGACACGCAAACAAGGACAATAAAAAGACTGTTCACTTATTATTTAATGATTTAATGGTTTTGAAATGATTTTATAAGATTGTGGAACCTGTGATGGCTGCTGGACCTGCTGCTGCTGAAGTCGGTTCTGTGGATCTCTGGAGTGTAGGTCACTTTCCTTTCAAATTATTGTTTGTGTTGATCTTCTGAACAAAAAGGACGGTGAAGGAAAAACGACTCCCGTAGAAGATCTGTCCTCTGAGCTGTTAGCAGACATCATCCCATATAGATGAGCGCTCTCCTGTAGCCCCGACTCACCTGAGGACTCACCTGAGGACTCACCTGAGGTCTCACCTGAGGACTCACCTGAGGACTCACCTGTCTCATGGCTTGTTGTGGCTAAATGAGATGTGATAGAACTCTTGGTTCTGGTCGAGGTTGGACAAAGAAACTCAAGAAAAAGCATTAAATTAACATGAAAAACACCAAATGACCACAAAGTTACTGAAAACAGACAACACAATCACAAAACCACGACATGACCACAAAGACACACAAAACGTCTCAAAGTAGACGCGTTAAGATCACCACAGAAACACACAAAACCACCGACAGCGACACAAACGGACCACGTAGAAACACAACCGACTAGAATCAGACACAGAAGAACTAAAGCAGACAGAAACAACCCCAGAGACGCCACGTTCACACAAAACGACAACAAAGACACAAAAAGACCAAAACCAGGCAACGCTGCAGCAGCATCATGTGAAAATAAAGAAATGTGTTTAAAGTCAGAGTGGCTCCTCTCTGCTCCAACATGGCCGTCTGCCTCGCTGCACTGAGCGCGCTCAGACTTTAGCAACACCTCACACACACACACACACACACACACTGTCAGTTATTCACACACTACGCTTCACACTCGTGCACACACACTCTGTCGGGACGAACACACACTCTGACAGATTTGACACCCGTCGGTGCGTCTCCGCCGCCGCCTCCCTCCGTGGGTGCGATTCCCGTCACCGTGGGGTGTTCGAGACGCCGCGACGTGCTAAAAAGCCGCCGTCTCTTCCCACCAAACTTGTTGTATGTTGTTGTGCAAATGTTTGGAGGGAAGTTTGCCGACGGCGGCGTTCAGAGGGCAGTGGTGGGAGGCGGCCGCCAGGCGCCGCGGGACGCCCACACGTGTCAGCCGGCGGGTCACAGGCCACGCCTCCCGCTTCTCCCAGTCTGTCTTAATTACTTTCACTTTCTCAGAGTCTACCTCGCTTTCACACAGACACACAAACACGAGGCTTTGTTCCGACGCCATGTGGAAGCGCTCAGACTGTTTGTTCTAACAGAACTGAGCCGCAGCAGGTCAGACGCCTCTTTAATGTCTCCGCCTCAATATGTCTCAAACCTCCACTCTGCCACCATTCAGCACCAGGACCAGGACGGGGAGACACCGAGAGGCCACAAAGAGACACGAGATGACTGAAAACACACAGAAGACGAAAGAAAGCCTCCACAAAGACACGCAAAGCTACCACAAACTGATAAAAAACAACCGTACAGAGACACACAAGGGCCACAATGAGACACAAGACGACCACAAACACAGAAAACAACTAAAAACAGGCACAAAGACACAGAAGAGCCGAAAACAGACACATAAAAACCATAAAGAGACACAAACCGACACAACGGTGACCTCACACTCTGACAAAACCACGAGAAATATTAAAAAAAGGGACTGTTAGATCTGAGCTGCAGCTTGTAAACCTCCATCCATCATCTCTACACCTTCATCCTCACTAAGGGGGCGGAGTCTGTCCCAGCTGACTCAGGGTGAAGGCAGGTTCACCTGGACAGGTCACCAGTCTATCACAGGGCTACACTTAGAGACAGACAACCAAGCACACTCACATTCACACCTACGGACAATTTAGAATCACCAATTAACCTCAACATGTTTCTGGACTGTGGGAGGAAGCTGGAGAACCCGGACAGAACCCACGCTGCACGGGGAGAACATGGAGACTCCATGCAGAAAGATCCCGGGTGTCCTCACCGGGACGCCAACCGGCGACCTTCTAGCTGTGAGGCGCTAACGGTGCTAACCACTGAGACACCTGCAGCCCTGCTTGTAAACATGACACAGACTAATTTGTGAGCTGATCAGCTGATGGTCCTGAGCAGCACACGCACACACGCACACACGCACACACACACACGCACACACACACACACACACACGTTTCCTGGAGGTTTGTACAAACACTGATTCAGCTCCACGTTGCTGAACGACGACGTGAACGTTGGCTGTAAAGGTGACGAACCAGGAAGTGGTTTTATGTTCCGTCAACCTGCTTTACTGGCAGGAAGGACACACAACAGGAACACAAAGAGACAGAAAACGAACACAAAATACAAACAAAGACAGAACACAAGCACAAGGAGACACAACAGGATCACCAGCAGACACACAACCACTACAGAGAGCCAGGGAAGTACAACAACGACACGGGATGAACACAAAGAGACAGAAAGACACACAACAACCACAGTTATACAAACCAACATGAAGCAAACACACAGACACAAACAGTGACCAAAGAGTACAAGATGACTACACAACGGTGACAAAGAGACACAACAACACAACCACACAACAAAAACACTAACCTACGACCAAAACACACAAAACGACAGCAAAACGACAAAAAGTGACCAAAATGGCGACAAACAAACACAACAGAGACCTAGAGATGAACAAAGACACAACAACCATGAGGCTCACCTGGATCCACCTGCAGAGCTCACTTCCTGTCTGGGGCGTCAGACCTGAACACACTCCGGTTCCCAGAATCCTTCGGGGCTGCTCGTGTGGACCAGGTTCTGCCGGTTCTCCAGCAGAACCTTGTCCTCCCGCCGGCGCCGGTTGAGACGATTAAATAAAGACTGTTTGGTAATTTCTTCCGACGGTGGAACATATGTGGTGAGAAGACACGTTTCTCTGAGGACGCCTTTCGTTACGCGCTCATTCAGACACTTTAGAAATAAGACATTCAGCGTTTATCCACCAAACGGATCCTTTGAGGAGGTTGGTTCTGCCGGCTGAACGCTGACCAACTCCTCAGTGTTTGTCAGAGACATCAGAGCTGCAGCGACTCAGCTGTTAGAACAATCACAAACTGCTGAGTCACCTTTGACCAAACCGTCTGGACTCTGGTTTCAACTTCTCCTGGTTTCCAGACTGAACATCTCTGGACGGAACCAGACGTCTGCAGAGTTTCTGTGTTTGAACCCAACTGACTTCAAACTGAAACACATCCTGTAAAGAAAAGCATCAGACGCTAAAATCTGAGGAGCTGGAAGCCACAGCTTCAAATCGTTCTGCTCAGAAAATGACACGTAAAATAAAAAAGTAAAAAACTACTGAAATAATAATAATAATAATAATAATAATAATAATAATAATAATAATAATAATCAAACAGTAGTTTTCCTGTTCTTACTTAAACACTGTGACCATTTTATTTAAATCGTGTTTTTTGCAGGTATTTTTCATTATTTTTACAGTTTTTACATTAATAAAATAAAACATTTTTGTTTTGTTTGTTTATTGATTTCTGTGCAGTTTTTTAGTTTTCAGTTTGTTGTCTTTTAACAGACTTTTTAATCTGATGTGTGTGTTTTTTACAGCGTGTACATTTAGTTCTTGCAGCTCTGGAACTTTTTTTTTGGTGAGTTTTATTTTTTTTGTTCGGGGCCTTGAGTCTGTGACAATTTTTGATTGTTATTGATTTATTGTTTTCCAGAACTTTTCTTGTTTTGACTTTGCGGTGATGCTGAACCATGTTGTCTCGCTGATGTTCTCTGATTTTAAATTGATGTATATTTAATGCTGTTCTGTGAACGGACTCCAGGAAGACCAGCGACCGCCTGGTGGAAGCTAACGGGGATCAGGATAAAGAACAAAGAACACAGTGTGTTAAAGTGCATTTTAAGAAAAATTAAATAAGCTGAAGTTCTGACACTGAACCAGAATCAGAATCTTCTTCTCTGTGACTTTGTGCTGGAACCTGTTGAACACTTTTACACGTCGGCCCGTCAGCGTGTTATGACAACAGTTAGTAAAAGCTGATATCGAACCTAAACAGTGACACGAACACAACAGAGTGAAGTGAAGGAGCCTCCTGCCACCGACCCGCCGACCCGCCGACCCCGAGGCCTCACCTCGTGTGAAGGTGCAGCTCCGTATATGTTTGGCTGCAGAACCGTAAATGTGGCGGATCCTGCTGAGAGTTCTGCTCGCTGAGATCCTCCTGCTGCGATTCATTTATCAATTTACAAACAAGCGACACGTCTCACTTCACACCGACGCACACTGAGCCGACAAAAATTAAACTTTATGTGCCATAATGACGGAATAAAGGCTCTTTCTGCAGAGTATACGTTACCTGCTGTGATTGCAGAGACGTTAATTTATGCTTTTTTTGTATATAATGAATATTTAACGTTTTCACACAGCAGCGCTGCAGCAGAGGAGCAGCAGAGGAGGAGAAGCTTCAATCAGCCTTTATGAATGTTTCTGTGATTGTGTTGTGCTTAAGAAACAGACCTCCTGCTGCAGACGGGCACACAGCTGTGTTTACCGCACTTCAGAGGACTCACGGCGGCTTTAATTAGCCCTGAACATCCAGAAACTCCTGAACCTGGACCTCCGGCTAACCTTAACCTGGACCTCTGGCTAACGTTAACCTGGACCTCTGGCTAACGTTAACCTGGACCTCCGGCTAACTTAAACCTGGACCTCCAGCTAACATTAACCTGGACCTCCGGCTAACGTTAACCTGGACCTCCAGCTAACGTTAACCTGGACCTCTGGCTAGTGTTAACCTGGACCTCTGGCTAACATTAACCTGGACCCGTCTCAAACCTAACCCTCCGTCGTTTCATCGTCTCTGTGTTTTCTCGGCACTGGTGTCCTCACAACACGAGTAATACCTGCAGACACACACACTCGGCTTGTTTACAGACAAACATCGGATGTGAAATAATCATGTGGAGAAAAACAACATCTAAACAAGAAGCAACACGAGGATTCATGTGAGAGTGACTTCACTGTCGCTGTTCAGCTGTTCAGTCTTTATTCTACAAACAGTAAAAGAGTTTTTATTTGATTAGTTCTAAGTCTGTGAATGAGTCAAACTCAACAGTTTAAAGCCCACAGCAGCAGGACAGAACAACAAAACCTCTCCTGGTCACAAGCACCGTAATGTCTGGACTACTGAGACTGCTGAAAACAAGAAAACCAGGTGTGTACATATACAGGCTGCACTAAGCTGCAGGTGTCCACGTTGGAACATGAGATATTTACTCAGAAAGATGTTTCAACCTTTAGTTAAATACGTAGCGGTAACATACACAGATATGTACCGCAGATGCTTTTTTCTGAACAGTTCCTGTAACACGGCTGGTTAAGGAAATAAAACTCCAGCAGCCTACCAGTCACTGATCGTTATCTTCATCTTCCTCCTGCACTGAAACCACTAAAGTCGTCTTCTTCAGTGTCTTCAGGAGCTGAACAGCCTCAGAATCACTTCATCACTTCCTCAGTCTCTCTGTCATCGTCACTCTCAGCGTCACTTTGGTCTCGAGGCAAATTCGTAAAAATCCATAAATTAGCCGCATCGTTGTTTAAGCCGCAGCGTTCAAAGCGTGTGAAAGAAGTGGCCGCTTATAGTCCAGACATTACGTTAATCGTACTCAGTGAAACGTGCTGAGAGGCTGATCCAGACCCAAACAAGAACACAAACACACAATCAATACACACATGTATCTATAGATATATAGGTATAGACATGGACAGAAATCCGCTAAATAAAATAAACGATTAATGATGTTTCTGCTAAAACTGTCTGTGATCGTGTTTCTATCGATTGGTGCAAAACTAAAAAACTTCCTCAACTTTGAAAGATAAAAACGTTTTTCTGCTTTTTGAGGCGTTTTTTGTTTTTCTCTTTCTCAGTTTGATGGAAGCAGAATAACGAACACAAAGTCACATGACTGAAACATGGCCGACTACGTTCACCACGTCACTCTGCAGAAGTTCCGATTCTTCTTCAGCGTTTTTAAATGTTCAACAAACTTCCACTAAAAAAAAAAAAAAAAAAGTTTTCTTATTACAAAAAGTAATTTGTTCTTTTATGTTTGACCACAAAATTAAAGCCTTTCTGTATTTAAATCCACTAAAAATATCAGATATTCGTCATTATTTGAAAGATTTTTTGTACATTGAGGATGAAAAACATTTTTTTTTAAAGTGTAGTTTTACAGTCAAATGCCGTAAAAAAAAGAATTAATTTATAAGAATATGGATTTCTGATTTCTGATTGTCTGTAAATGATTATATTTGCTCCACAATATTACTGGATATTATCTGTAATTTTACAAAACAGGAAAAATCTTTAAAATACTAGATGAAAACATGATTTATAATATTTCAAGTAGTTTATATGAATAAAAGGAAATATCTGTAAAATACAGATTTAAGACAATAAAACTGTGATTTTAAAAAAACAACAACAACAAATTAATTTGAGTAAAAATACAGACTTTTGTTGTGGACATTAATTACAGTTTTGGCTTTTTTATTCTTTGAATGCTTTTCAGGGGTTTGACCAGATATTACCTGTAATTTAACCAAACAGTTCTCATATGATCTCCCATCGGTCGGTCCTCATTACCGTTCAAATGACAACGAATATCTGGAAATAACAACCAATAAAAATAAACAATTATTTCAGCAAAGACCGGATTTACTTCTTTATGGATGGAATTGATCAGATTGACTGTTTTTAGCGGCCGGCCGGTTTCTTTATGTTTAAATCTAAACAAAGAACCAGAAGAAGAAGCAGCGACGCACATCTGCAGCCGCACAGCGACACCTACAGCAGCAGTGCTAACGAGCTGCTCTGTCTGACAAACAACTTTAATTAGCTGCACGTGTGTGTGTGTGTGCGTGTGTGTGTGTGTGTCATTAGCAGGCTGAGGACACACTTGCAGACGTCCGTTAGCTTCTATCCTCCACTGTGTTTAATATTAATGAAACTGATTGATGAAGGAATTAAAACGCACCAGTTCGTCTACGACATAAAACAATATTTATCAGAGGAGTCGCTTCTCTGACGGGAGCTTTGAGCGATGTTGTGCTCTGATGCAGCGATTAAATCTGATTCTATGATCGTAAAATTAGTTTAATAATTCCAAAAAAATTCTGCATAAACAGCAGTTTTTAAAGTGAACTCCTTGATTTTCATTTTCAAATGTGCTAATTTACTAAAAATGAACTTGGTCCAACTGAACGGTTTTCTGTGGTTTTATTTACTTATGTATTTAATCACATATCGCGTAGTTCCAACTAGTATTTACTAGTACTAAAATACTACTGTATTTTAGATATATTTGTGTTACGTACTTAATTAATAAAACATTTACGCAACAGTTTGAATCATTTGTTTTGAGTTCAGACGACTTCAGCCAACAAACTGAGTTCAGTGAACCAGCTTTCCATCGACAACTGAGAGTACGTTTAATTTCTTAAAGATTAAAACCATAAACACAAGTTCTTAAGCTGATGACTCATAAACACAGAGTTGTCCCGACTAGTTTTTCAACAGTAGTTTCTCTACTATATGACAACAAATAAAAAGCATCGGGTCTCTGTGAAGGAAACCTCTTGTTGTGCTATATTACAGCATATTTTATAAATGTAAACTTCATCCTATAATTTATGTCATTCATCCATCTCTAACCCGTCCTCTGACTTCACATCTGCTCCTGTGTTCCTTCATGTGTTCTCTTTTCTTCTCTGCAGCTGAAGGTTTTCCACCACAGTTTGTCAGAATTCACAGCAGATTTTTTTTTGCATCTTTATGAGCTAAAATGAGACTTGGAGTTCCTCAGGGATCAACACTGGGTCCTCTTGACATAGAGAAGTAGATTATATTAAATAGTTGGTTAGTAAACTCACAAGATGGAACTCTTGTTGTGTTTTAAGAGGATCTTATTTTCAATGTTTTTGCTAATTTTTGTCTTCGTTTAAAACATTTTAATGCGTCTTCATTTTCATCAGAACTCTCCAGTGTGTAAAACTGAATCCTGTTCTGTAGCTCAGGTGCTGGTATTCATCGCACCAGTAAGACAGCAGCGCCACCATGAGGACAACGTGGACAAAGTCTTACCGTCAGTCAGCAGAACAGCTACCCTCTAACACCGAGCGTTTTCTTAATTAAAAACCTCGTTAGCGGATAAAGATGAATAATGTGAGAGCGGGGTCTGAAACTAAATCACCTTGTTGTTGTTTATTAAAGACTTTTTAATTCCCGTCGCCGATGGAAACGCTGCTCACGTTTCCTGCGCTTGTTGTTTTCAAAATAAACCTCCACCAGCTCCAATCAGCTGGCGGTGATTGAGCCAATCAACGAGGAGGCAGCCCGACTTCCCATGATGCCGAGCGGCCTGATGAGAAAACATGTTTGTGATGTGGAGGCTGGTGTGAATAAAGAACAGCCTCGTCTGCCGCTTTGTGTTTGGTTGGTGTGTTTTATGATTGTTTACTCGCCTCTGCTGCTCCACACACACACACACACACACGGGTTGTGTGTTGGGTTGTGTGTCATGTTGTGTGTTGTGTACACTTATTACCGCGTGTTTGCACGACATCCTGCGTGTTTCCTGCTCGGCAGTGCGTGTGTGTGTTTGCTCTTTACACACCTTGTGTTGTTTTTGCGCATACGTGTGTGTGTGTGTGTGTGTGTGTGTGTGTGTGTGTGTGAGTGCAGGCCATCAGTCCACAGACCGCCACACTCAGTAATAGAGCCCACCGGGACTCCAACAAGTCTACAGTTGCTAGCTGTAAATTGACCTGTGTGAGTGTGTGTGTTACTGTGTGAGTGTGTGTGTGTATGTGTGTTACTGTGTGTGTGTCCTCAGAGAGATGTAATAACTGTTATCTCTCCCTGATGGTTTCACCTCCATCCAGTAATAATTAGAGCTTCACTGTTCTTCAGGTCAGAGAGTCACTGGAGCAGAGCGACGGATCGTCAGACGTCAATCTGAGAATAAAACCGAAGCTGCTCTGGTGGATCTTCACCCTGTCCAGGACCTTCATGTTTCCATACGTAGAAGGTCTTAGAAAGAAAATGTGCAAAATATCTGTTGGTGTTCATGACAGATTTTATGTTACATACATTTTCTGATAAGTGACACGACAAATGTCCCTCTTTTGATATTAAAAAAAATCCTGTACCTGTCACCTGTCACCTACAGTCCTGACCCGGGTTGGACGTCCCAGTCGGTGGTTTCTGCTGTTTTACATCCAGAACTGACAGGAGGAGGAGCTGGGCCTCACCAGGTCCATCCACCTTCTACAGCTGCTTCTGCTGCACTCTCACATCTCACTCAGACTGAATGTTCTGCTGTAGGAGTGAACACAACAGTCTTCATGCACTTGAACCTGTCCACAGCTTGTCTAAAAGTACTCACAATGATTTGAAACCCGTTGAAAATTCCTTAAAATGTATCCAGACTGAGAGAGAAACATCTGAAAGTCCAGAACGACTCAAATTAGTCTAAAAATGACTTAAATTGTTCAAAACTACTCAAAATTTGTTTCAAATTGACTTTAAAACTCTAAAATGTCCAAATCACGAGCAAAACTCACCAAACGTTGTTTTGTTTTGTTTTTAACATTATTTGTATGTTGTCTATATACTCATATGTCTGTTCATTATTATGTATGATGGACAACTTTATGGTTCCGACACATGAAACTATTATTCACTAAACATTAAAAATAATAATAAAATACAGACTAGTGAAAATGCAGAATGAATTTTACTGATGAGAATGAGTGTTTCTGTTATTTTACAGTGTGTTTAGCATCACAGCGACCAAATCCTGAGTTGTTTTTTTGTGTTTGCAGCCTGAACCAGTAAAACGCTGCGATACGTTCCCATCAGCAGAGCAGCAGTGGCTCTCTTCAGCCGACTTCATGGCGGTTCGATTGGTCAGATCTGATTGGTCGCCGTCACCTGAAACGAGGTATGTGTGTTTAATTGCAGCAGCTCTGTTGGTTTCACGTCTGCAGTTTGATGCTTAATTGGTGCTGGAGGCTCATCTCGTTAACTCGACTCTCATCTGCCTCCAAACAGCCTCCAACCAATTACTGCCTCCATGTTTACGTCCTGCTCACCGGCTTGTTCAGACGAGCTTTACTGCCCAACACGTAATTAACTCCAGGATTGACAAAGCAGCCTGTCGTCACTGTGATAATCCAGAATCTGATGAATTCAGGCAACAGATCATATTCACGTTACACACACACACATGCACACAAACACAGCATACCTTAAATGTATAAAAATAGGTAATGAAAAAAAATGAAGTCAATCTACTGTTATTTCATGATGTTGCCTGTTTTGTTTTATTACAGAAACTATCCAGAAAAATCACAAAAAAGATTAAATTAACTGTTGATGGTGAAAAAAGAAGAAGGGTCACAACTAGGAATAACATCAGAACATCTACCCTCTAAC